>NC_057799.1:543628695-543645015 GCF_018294505.1 Triticum aestivum
GCCGGAGAAGTACCCCACTATCTATCTTAGGGTTCAGGGTGGGGGCGGTGGTCACCGGCGGTGGTGGGGCGGTGGCGTGGGGATCATTGGAGAAAAATCTCGGCACGGGGGGGGCCTAGAGGGATGCCCGGGGCGGCGGCGGACCGGCGGTGGGGAGTGTTTTCGGGGCGAGCGGGGCGGCTGTTTGGCCGGTGCTGGCTGGCGGCTCAAGGGGTGGAGGTTGAAGATGAACTGCAGGCCCTTGATTTCGTATCCAACGGCTGCAAAATCGACTGACCAGAGATGAAAAAGTCGGTCGACTGAGATGTAGCCTCACCTCTAGTGCGTTCAGTTTCGACAGCAAAATTCAGTTTCGACAGTTAAGTTCAGTTTCAACAGTTAAATTCAGTTTCGACAGTTAAGTTCAGAGATGAGCGGCTGATGTATACATTTAGCACTTTGTGGTTATGTATTTTACGTCATCGATTAGAGATGCTATTAGAATTCCACTCAGGTTAACGTTGTCTCTCTTGTCCTGCTTCAGCCTCGGCGTCGTACAACTCACCGGAGCTGCTCCAACGACGAAACCCTCCATCACAGCGGAGCAGTACCTCGGGCTCCATCTCCAGATGCCTAAGATCTTCTTCCCCTCCTCCGACAGCCAAGTCAGCCGGAGCATCCTCACCGGCCAACCCAATCATGCTGAGATCGACATGGCTTCGCCAAAGAGGTTGTACACTTCTTGTGGTTTGACTTAATCTCACCATACTTCTTTGCATCTTGTGATCTTCCAATTCTTGTGAACCAAACACCCAGATTGGCAGAAATCCTGTGTTTTTAAATTCTCTGTTTTGCACGTGCATTCCTATCCTATTCCTGTCTATTTCCTATCCCTGCATTGTTAGAATCCTCAAATTCAAACAAGCCCTTACACAATTACTTCTGTTACAGATATGTGTCAAAGAAAACCTTGTGTGGTTTGTCCTGCTCCTGCGGTGCTGTGTTCCACCCCAGCTCAGCTGCTCCAACGACGGAAGGGTTCACCACAGCAGGGATCCGCTCTCCAGACTGTCTTTCGCCGCCTCAGATCTTCTTCCCCGCCACCGGCAGCCATGACAACTGCATTACCATCATCAACTGAGCAGATGACCTTGAGGACTACACGGGCCCGCAAGAGAGGTCGCACTCTTCCGTGTCTGCTTACGTTATGCATCGCTTAATATGATGACATGCTACTTTATCGTCGTGTTCACCTATTAGACTCCGACTCAGGTCCAAACTTATGCTGAAACTTGAGTTTTTAAATGGTTGTGGGGTACATATTGGGGCAGCAATCAGTATTATCTGTCTACTATCTGGTTAATCTCGGGTGTCTACTATGAGTTTCATGTTGGGTGCAAACAAACATTAAAGGAGGCATTATCTGTATTTTTTAACTAAAGCTATTATCTGCCTGCTATCATTGGTTTTGGGTCTATCCACAGTTTGCTACCATCACTCTGGATTTGTGCATGCACTCCTTACATAATCTCACAATGTTTTATTCCTATGCATGTCAGTTATTGTACACAATGGAACTGAACATGTAGAGCAAAAGAGACGAGCCTTGCGTGGCAATAAAATTTCATGCAGACGTCGCTCCATGGTGGGCACAAAGGCAGCCCCCCTCCACCCATTTCGGATCATAATCAAGAGGAAGATAACTGTTCTGAGGGGGATTCAGAAGCAGAAGACCACTCCTATTTACCCCATGAGGTCTTCGCTCTAACTTGGCATGCTGATGTTGGTTATATCATGCATATGATGCCTTGCATTGCTTACTTTATACATCAAATATGTCAACTGCTTAGTTTAGACATGCTTTGTGTGAATGCCATCTGTTTAGTTTATTCATCGTTTATGTGAATTATGCAATGCCATCTTGTTTAGCCAGGCATCATATATGTGAATTTTGCAATGCCATCCTGCTTAGCCAGTCATCTTATATGTGAATTATATGAGGCCATCCTTTTTTTTGTTACGTATTACATTTGTCAACAATGTTAGTACATTCAACTACTCTTCGTGTGCATCAGCCATTTGACACGGTGATGGAAAATTCTGGAGTGAAAACAAGGTCTTCAGAGCAGACTATGCTATTTGACGAAGCGCATATCTCGCTGGTTACGGATAGCTCCTCAGAGGAGGATTCAGAGATAGATGACCAGTCCTATTCCCCCCGAGGTGCATGCTCTAACTTGGCAGGGTTATGTTGCTCATATCGTGCGTATGGTATCTTGCATTGCTATGTCATTTGCTTAGTTTAGACATGATTTGTGTGAATGCCACCTGTTTAGTGTCTAATTACCATATATGTGAATTATGCAATGCCATCTTTTTGCAAGACATTATATATGTGAATTATGCAATGCTATCTTGTTGCAAGGCATTATATATGTGAATTATGCAATGCCATGCTGTTTAGCCAAGCGTCATATATGTGAATTATATCATGCCGTCATTTTTTTGTATTTCTCATTGCTTTTGTCGACAATGTTTGTATATTGAACTGCTCTTCCTGTGCATCAGCCATTTGAATTGGTGATGGAGAAATCTGGAGTGAAAACAAGGTCTTCAGAGCAGACAATGCTACCTGGTGAAGCAGATATGTTGCTGGTTACAGATAGCTCTTCAGAGGAGGATTCAGAGGCAGATGACCAGTCCTATTACCCCCCTGAGGTGTATGCTCAAACTTTGCAGGGTTATATTACTCATATCATGCATATGTTGTATTGCAATGCTTAGTTTTTACATCATATACACGATGTTGAATGCCATCTCCTTAGTTGACACATCATATATGCGATTGCCCTCTACTCACTTCCTTAGTATATAAATCATATATTTGAATTATATCATGCCATGATGTTTACATAGACAGCATGTATCTGAATTATGGCATGCCAACCCATTTTCTAAAGACATAATATAGTTATATCATCTCATCCTGTTCACATAGTCATCATATTTTGAATTATGTCATTCTATCTGTGAATTATATCATGCCATCATGTTTCCATCGACGGCATGTTTGTGATTTATGGCATGCCAACCACTTTAATAGACACATCGTATAGTTATATCATGTCATCATGTTTACATAGTCATCATATTTTGAAGTATGTCATTCTATCCTGTTTAGTTAGCCATCATACATGTCAAATTGTGTCATGCTATCCTGTTTAATTAGCCATCATATATTTGAAATTATGTCCTGCTATTCTGTTTGGTTAGACAACATAAATGTGAATTATTTCATGCCCTATTTTCTTCCCTACTATCCATTGCACCTATCTATCTTACAATGTCTGTACATTCAATTACTTTTCTTGTTTATCAGCCATTTCAACTGGAGGGGGTGATGGAAGTATCTGTGGGAGTAAAAACACGGTCTTCAGAAAAGATCATGCTACCTGTCGATGGAGATAGAACCACGGTTGTACTTGCCCAAGAACCAGCCCCACCACACATAACCCAGAGTCACACAGATTGTACCCCTACCCAGTTGGACACATAACCAGCTACACCCCTTCTAACCCCAACCCCAGCAGATAGTAACCCAGTTCCCATTGACACAGCACCGTCTCCACCACAGAGCACCCAAACACGAGCAGTTAGTAAGGCAACTGCAGTGCCCAAAGCACGAGGAACACCACTCCGAACCCCAAGTCAACGCTTAAAGAAGAAGAAGAATTGTTCTCAGGTCAGGTTCCGTAGCTATGGTTCATACTACTTTGCTCTTGCATCACTGTATTTACTCATACCAACTAATTTCAAATTTGAAGGATGCAATTGAAACTCCAATGGCGCAACAGGTATGTTTTAAACCTGTTTCTTTAACGTGTTTGCTGTTGTAACTTGCTTTATGTTGATTTCAGTTTCAATTGAATAAACAGTTATGTTCTCATGCCATGCACATTACAAGTGTTGTTATTGCTGTGTAGTTTCCCACACTTATATTCTGTCTATGTTGCTTTGTCTTAAATAGATATGATTCGAATAGTATCTATCTTGATTTGGCAACATAAACTAGAATGATATAGACCATACAGTGACCATACTACATAGATATATGTTTGTTTCATGCTGTTATCCTGTCCACCTTACTACTGAACTGGTTTACCAAAATGAGTTTCAGATACTACATTGTAAACCTGTGATGTGTTTGTTTGTTTCTCCTTTAGAACGCGGATAAAATATTGGAGAAGAGTACCCCGTTATGCAATGGTAAAGGAAGTAATGCAGATCAGGTTCAAGATAGTGAGACATCCCTGTTGTTCTCCAAGAAAGCTGATAAAAACTATATTGAAGACACTGAGACAACCCCAAAGTCCTGTCTTGATGTAGTGTTCGAGTTACTGGCTACTACTGCTCGCACCAGCTCTTCGTACTCGCTGCCTGAATCAGTTCGGCTTCTTGAGTCTCAACTTCAAGTTGAAAGACATCGATCAGATGTTATGCGACAGGAAGCCGAAGGACTGAGGAAGTCCCTGCAGCATTCAGATGCATACTTTCTGGTGCAACAGCAAGTGCTGGAGGATTTAAGCGCCAAACAAGAGAAAGTTAATAAGCTTGCTAAGCATCTTGCCAGCATTATGGGTACCCGGGATATTGTTTCTTGAGCTCTTCTGAAGTGGTTTCAGTTCTGGACTTGTTTTGCTGCGGCGTTTATATGCTGCTTTGTTCCCTATATTTGCACTGGTGGCAAACTTTGATGCCCAGTGGATGTAATATGTGTAATAGCCGTGATAGCCTAGTGTAAGTTACTTGCTTATTTATTTCCGTTGTCTTGTTTATTTGTTTTCTTGTAGTCAGTGCAGTTCTTTTTCCGCGGTTTGCTAGTGGCCGGAATAACCTATTTTTTAAACTAGGCCACATTAACAATGGGCTACATATTTACTGTAGGCCTCCTACGGGCCGTAGAAACAATGGGCCTTCTAAGGGCCGTAGACACAATGGGCCTTCTACGGGCCGTATCATCAATGGGCCTTCTACGGGCCGTATGATCGGTTGGCCAAACATGGGCCAATAACAGACCACATTATGGCCATAAATGGGCTAGAGTTGAAATCATCCGTTCATGGGCCGACCATAACGGGCCGTCGTTAATAGGCCGTATTTGATGACGCCATAAAAACGGCCCAACGTATTAACGGGCCACAAACGGGCCGACTGTAACCACGGGCTGTATTTGGCCCACAAGCTGAAAATGACAGTAACGGGCCAAAAGTAAACGAATGCTGGAAATGAGCCCAAGAATAAATGGGCCCTAAGAAGGTCGAAAGATAACATGGGTCGGAAACGGCCCAACGGAATAATGGGCCGTTAATGGGTATAAAGTGATACACTGTTCATTACGGGCCAGTTTTACCACGGGCCGTTAATGGGCCGAGGGTTACTAAGGGCCTCATATGGGCCAAAAGACGTCATGGGCCATACATGAGCCGGAAGTTAAAACGGGCTGGAATTATATTGGACGGCCCAGATGACGCTACTGAGCCTAATTCGGATAGGCCGTAAACGGGCCCTGGGTTAGCGGGCTGTAAATGGGCTATATGCGAACAGGCCGTTAACAGGCTTGCCGTGGTCCGGCCCGCCACCTTTTGACCAAGTCAAACGGGCCGGCCTTTTCACAGGAATGGGCCTCTCTTGGGCCGTGCCACGTGTCGACGTATCATAGGCGCTTTGGGTCCAATGAGTGGATGACGTCTGTCCCAACGGTGAGCTGACACGTGTTCCCTCCAGCCAATGATGATTTTACACGTGGAAAATCCCCATTGGTCGGGGCTGTTAACGGGTTATCGGATCCAAAACCGGACCCGATAGCTTAACGGCGTTCCGTTACGATGGATGCCACGTGTCGGTCACCCTTGATGAAAGCACTTCTATGACGCGCGATTTATCGTCATGGAAGTGGACACTTTCGTGATGATAATTTTGGTAATGTCATGGAACACTTCTACGACAACACATGTATGACTATCTTGGTTCTGTCATAAATTTGTCATGGATGTACATGCATGACAGAAAATGTGACCTACTGTGACAAACATGTATCATCACGGAAGTGTATTTTTTTGTAGTGATGCTGGATAGCGATCAATGTGTGGAGTAATAGTAGTAGATGCAGAATCGTTTTGGTCTACTTGACACGGACGTGATGCCTATATTCATGATCATTGACTAGATATTCTCATAACTATGTGCTTTTCTATCAATTGCTCGGTAGTAATTTGTTCACCCACCGTAATACATGCTATCTTGAGAGAAGCCACTAGTGAAACCTATGGCCCCCGGGTCTATTTTACATCATATAAGTTTCCGATCTACAATTCTAGTTTCCTATTTATTTTATTTTGCAATCTTTACTTTCCAATCTATAAAACAAAAATACCAAAAATATTATCTTATTATCTTTATTAGATCTCAAATTTGCGAGTGACCGTGAAGGGATTGACAACCCCTTTATCGTGTTGGTTGCAAGGTTCTTGATTGTTTGTGCAGGTACTAGGTGACTTGCGTGTTATCTCCTACTGGATTGATACCTTGGTTCTCAAAAACTAAGGGAAATACTTACGCTACTTTGCTGCATCACCCTTTCCTCTTCAAGGGAAAACCAACGCATGCTCAAGAGGTAGCAAAGCACTACAGATAGGTATCAGTAGCGCTGGTCCAGGAAGCGCTACTGCTAACAATACTTACCAGTAGCGCTGCCCATAAGAGCACTACTGCTACAACTTAGCTGTAGCGCGGTAGCAGTAGCGCTGGACCCAGCGCTACTGCTATGCATATTTCAAGCGCTAATACTAGGGTTTTCCCTAGTAGTGAGTAGCTAGATGGCTTTCTCTCTCTCGCTGAATTCTCAATACAATGGTCTCTTGGAGATCCATATGATGTAACTCTTTTGCGGTGTGTTTATTGGGATCTGATGAACTTCGAGTTTATGATCAGTCATATCTTTTTATATCCATGAAAGTTATTTGAGTTTCTTTGATCTCTTATATGCATGATCTCTTATAGCCTCGTATTTCTTCTCCGATATTTGGGTTTTGTTTGGCCAACTTGATCTATTTATCTTGCAATGGGAAGAAGTGCCCGGTAGTGGGTTCGATCTTACGGTGCTCGATCCCAGTGACAGAAAGGGAACCGACACGTATGTATCATTGCTACTAAGGATAAAAAGACGATATCTATATCTACCGCCATATAGATAAACAGATCTTGTCTACATCATGTCATCGTTCTTATTGCATTACTCCGTTTTTTCATGAACTTAATAGACTAGATGCATGCTGGATAGCGGTCGATGTGTGGAGTAATAGTAGTAGATGCAGGCAGGAGTCGGTCTACTAATCTTGGACGTGATGCCTATGTAATGATCATTGCCTGGATATCGTCATAATTATTTGAAGTTCTATCAATTTCCCAACAGTAATTTGTTTACCCACCGTTTGCTATTTTTCTTGAGAGAAGCCACTAGTGAAACCTACGGCCCCCGGGTCTTCTTTCTCATATATTTGCCTTGCGATCTACTTTTCCTTTGCATTTTTATTCAGATCTATTAAACCAAAAAATACAAAAATACCTTGCTGTGTTTTATCTTTATTTATTTTATTTGGCGTTCGGTCTATCAATCTACTATAATTTACCTCACATCCGCTTGCCTATCTTGAGGCGCCATACCCCGGAAGGAATTGACAACCCCTTTAACTCGTTGGGTTGCGAGGTGTTGTTGTTTGTGTGCAGGTGCTGTTTACGTTGTGTTGCTTGGTTCTCCTACTGGTTCGATACCTTGGTTTCATAACTGAGGGAAATACCTACCGTTGATGTGCTACATCATCCCTCCCTCTCCGGGGAAATACCGACATAGTTGCAGCTACCATCAGTTGTCTAGAAATAGCAAATGTGAAAAACAAATTGAAAAAAAAACATATGTCATGTGACCGACAAATGCAAAACTTTAATAATTAATCAGTAGAAATAAAATGTTGATTTAGACATCTGTCTTGACCATAGGATGGACCCCGGCCTCACGTCAGCCACCGATTCCCCTCTCTACCAATGACACGCAGGGCCCACCCAGGACTCCATCATCTTAGTCTCTGCCTGGGTCGAGTCGCGTGTCAAATCTTCTCATTATCCGCGCGATCCCCAGCCATCTCGCGCATGTCAAATCTATCGACAACACGCCTGGGCGCGCGAACCCTAACCCTAAGGTGCCCGACAGCTCCGAGCGCCTCTCAAACAAGGTGGAGCTGATCGAGATCGACCTGTCGGAGGAATCACCTCCTCCACCAGGTTCGGTCATTTCTCCCTCTGTTGGTTCCGTCGTCTTCCTCCTTCTCTCCACAGCACAGTGGTGGAGCTAGAATCCTTGCATCGGGGTGTCAAATAGTGCAATTTAATCTAAATATCGTCACAATTGATAAAAAAACTCCTTCAATAGCATTAGATTATTGTACGATTAGTGTGTAATATATATTATAAACTAGATTAAACTTTAGAGGGGTGCCATGGTGGTTCCCTCACTAGATCTGCCACTGCCACAATAGCACTAGCATGCTACCACTTGTCGTCCACCATAGTTGGATGAACCACCGTCTCCAACCAGTCGCAGCCGGAGTGTTGCTGCAATGCTTAAGCCACCTCTTTCACTGAGTTGTTGCCGCCCCGCTCTGCCCATCCCTTGAAACCCCTCATTCTCCAGTGCCGGCGACCACATATCACTGCCCCCCCACCTTGGCAAGTTGGCGCATGCCGTCCCAGTATATAGCTCGAGCTTTGTGCCCTCGTTCTCCTCCATAAATCATCTCGGGAAGGAAAATACAATTGCCTCGGGACTATGATACGTATCTGTCGTACCTATAATTTTTTATTATTTCATGCCAATATTTTACTATTTCACATACTTTTGGCAACAATTTATATGATTTTCCTGAACTAACATATTGATCCAGTGCCCAATGCCAGTTCCTGTTTGTTGCATATTTTTTGTTTCGTAGAAAATCCATATAAAATGAAGTCCAAACGCGATAAAATTTTACGGATATTTTTTGGAATATATGTGATTTGGGGAAAAAGAATCAACGCAAGATGGTGCCTGAGGACCCCACAAGACAACAGGGCGCGAACCAACCTACAAGGTGACCACAAGACATCAGAGCGCACCCTGATGTCTTGTGTTCACCTCCTAGGTCGGCTGGATCCCTTCTTTTCTGCAAGAAAGATAATTTTTGGAGAAAACCTCCTCAAAATTCAGCCCAATCGAAGTTACGAATCTCCAATATAAGAAACGATTTTCGGCCAGAAACAAAGACACGAAACAGAAGAGAAACAGAGAGAGATCCAATCTCGGAGGGGCTCCTGCCTTGCAGGAGCCATGGCAGCCAAGGACTAGAGGGTAAACCCTCCTCCATCTAGTGGGGAGGCCAAGGAAGAAGAAGAAGAAGGAGGGGGGCTCTCTCCCTCTCTCTCCAGGTGATGCCGGAGTGCCGCCGGGGGAACCATCGTGGCTGCGATCTACTCCAACAACTCCGTCATCTTCCTCAACACCTCCATCACCTTCCCTCATCTATTGTTAGCGGTCCACTCTCTCGCAACTCGCTGTACCCCCTACTTAAACATAGTGCTTTATGCTATATATTATTCGTAGCTATCTTATGATGTTTGAGTAGATTCTTTTTGTCCTATGGGCTGATTGATGAACATCATTGGTTTGAGTTGCGTGTTTTATTTTGGTGCTGTCCTATGGTGCATTCCGTGCCGTGCACACGTGGGGGATTTCCGCTGTAGGGTGTTGCAATATGTTCATGATTCGCTTATAGTGGGTTGCCAGAGTGACGACAATCTAAACCCGAGTAAGAGGATTGTTGTGTATGGGATTAAAGGGACTTTACACTTAAAACTATGGTTGAGTTTTATCTTAATGATCTTTAGTTGTTGTGGATGCTTGGTAGAGTTCCAATCATAAGTGCATATGATCCAAATATGGAAAGTATGTTAGCCGATGTCTCTCCCTCGTATAAAATTGCTATAATGATTACTGATATTTTTATCAATTGCCTAGGATAATTTCGCCAGTCCTACCACCATTTTCTCACACTTGCTAAATTAATTATACTTTTATTAAAACCCACACATAACTTTTTTTCAGGTTCTATATTATCTTGAAACATATGCCATTAAATCTAGAAAGTAATTTATTACTTGTTTCTAGGTAAAGCAAACGTTAGTGTGCTTAGAGTTGTATCGGTGGTCGATAGAACTTGAAGATAATATAAATTATATTTTTAGCTCCTCGTTGGGTTCAACACTCTTATTTATCGAAAAAAGCTACAAACGATCTCCTATACTTAAGGGTTATCAGACTAACAAATGAAAAGAAAATCGGAAGGAAAAATATATGTTGTGCAACTGTAGAGAAAAAGCAAAACTTTAATTAATTAATAAGAGAAATAAAATAGTGAGGGCGTGTCGTCCCAGTCTATGGCTTGAGCTTTGCGTTTTTGTTCTCCTCCACAAATCATCTCGAAAATAAAAAAATTGCCTAAAAAATAAGAAATAAAAAACAAATTGAAGAGAAAAATAAATGTTGTCGCGCCCTTGGCGACTTCGTGAATCACAAGATGATATATCTGCTCAGTCTCTTGGAGGCGTTCATAGGGGTAGAGTATGCGTGTGTGCGTTCATAGGAGTGAGTTTATGCTCGTGAGCGACTTCGATTGTACTACGTTAAAAAAAAGCGAAACTTTAGTTATAAGAGAAAAATAAAATGTATCCTTTAGAAATGAGACTTAGAAATTGCATCTCCCTTGACCACGGGTTGGACCCCGCGCGCCAGCCACCGATTCCCTCACTGCCAATGACACGCGGGCCCCACGCACAACCTCCATCTTCTTCGTCTCCGTCTGGGGCGAGTCGCGTGTCAAATCTTCCCATTATCCGCGCGATCCCTTAGCCATCTACCATGGCTCGCCTCCTCGCGCGAACCCTAACCCTAGGCCGCCCGGCCGCCCCGGGCTCCTCCCTGCAGCCCCACCGCGCCCTCTCAGACAAGGTGGAGCTGATCGAGATCGACCTCTCCGAGGAATCCGCCTCCTCCACCTCCTCCGGGGACTCCGGGGAGGAGCCGATGGGGATGGGGCGCCTGAACGACGCCATCCACGGCGTCCTGGTTCGGCGGGCCGCTCCGGAGTGGCTCCCCTTCGTGCCCGGGGGGTCGTACTGGGTGCCGCCGATGCGGCGGCCGCTCGGGGTGTCCGATCTCGTCGGCACCGTCGTCTACAACGCGAGGGCCGCCGTGGACGCGGCGGAGATGACGAGGGCCACCATGGTTAAGGCCGCGATGACCAAGGAGGAGGCCATGTGCTTCACCACGCAGCGGGGATGGCCGTCAGAGGCCTATTTCGTCCAAGGTGAGGTGGATGAGACTTGTTTCGATAGCGAAATGATGATGTGTTATGGGTACATAGTCCTGGAGCTGAGCTGCCACGTTTAATCTGTGGGCGAAGCACGGAAGGGCGCATCTACCCCTGGTATCTGAAATGAATGCTAAAGCCGAAAAATTCAAACGCGTACGATGATGTCTTACCATTCTCTGTCCTCTAGCTGGATGCTTGACCTTCTGCAGTTATAAATCACGGACCATTTTGCGCTTTATAACATGTTCTTGGAATTCTGTTTCTTCTCCAAGTGAAATCAATCCTAATCAACCATGATAGACTGTCCATATCATTAGCTTTGGGTTGTATTATGCGGTGCCTGATAAATTGCTCGCTATGGACATTTGATGTGTGTTTGGATGATTTAGTTGACGCTAAATAGATTTTCTTTTCTGCTTTACTACTTCCACCAATGTAGTATGGGAGATGTGCTACCTGATGAAACATGTAACGATAGGACATTTTAGTAGGTATAGGAATTTTTGAGGATTTTAAGAATTTTCCATAGTACTCCCTCCATTTCTAAATATAAGCCTTTTCAGAGATTTCGATATGGACTACATACAGATGTATATAGACATATTTTAGATTGTAGATTCACTCATTTTGCTCCGTATGTAGTCCGTATTGAAATCTCTAAAAGGGTTTATATTTAGGAATGGAGGGAGTAGATGGCATAGTTTGTTGGGTACAGAAAACAACTGATAAATCACTTTTCTCTGTTCCATTTCATGCTTTTGCCTGTACTATTATCTTATTCTGTTTTGTTGGTTCATCAAATTTAACTGCATGGTTATAATACGATTGCATGCACTTTCGAAATGATAGTGCAGTTAGTGATTGTGATTCTTTTCTGGTTGCACGTCCAAATACGTCTCACTGTGCTGTAGTGATGGTGATTGTTTTCCTTAGTATTGTTTTGTTTAAGATGAGTACTCCTTTGTTAGCTTATGCAGTTCATGATGATTCTCGTAGCTGACTGTACTTTTAATGCAGTTTTAGGTTAATTAGCCTATGCATCTGCATTTCTGCAAGTTATTTGCCTTTGCCTGGTGAATCTTAACAACCTAACAGACCTCCTAATCCACAATTAAATACTGGAAATTTTGCCTTTATGGTTGAAGATAATTATTTCATTCAAATTCAACGCACTGTACATAGGTCGGATTATCATGACTTTACAGTGTATGTGGATGCTCTGAGATCCTCCACATAATTGTTATAAGAAAAAGACTCTTTTTCATGAGGTAGTCATTTACTTTGATCTAGTGTCTTTCTATTATGTCTTGCAAGTTGCTCCCTCCGGTCCTTTTTACTCCGTGTATTAGATTTGTGTCAAGTCAAACTTTGCAAAGTTTGACCAAATTTGTATTAAAAAATATCAACATCTGCAATATCAAATGTATATACTATGAAACTTCATGTCAGAATGAATCTAACAATATTGATTTGCCATTGTAAACATTGATACTTTTTTCTATAAGTTTGGTCAAGTAGAGATACTTTGACTTACGACAAAATTTATATGCAGACTAAAAAGGACCGGAGGGAGTATTAGTAATCCTTAGTAGTATAACTAGGCCCAGGAGTGGTGCCCTTAGGTAATAGCACATTCTTCAGTTGGAGGTTTAACAGTCAGTATATTTAGTGAGGTTATAACTGGTACGAAAATGAGAATGATTCACATACGACTTAAATGACTTCATATGTATGACGGTCGTACAACGAAACACCATTACACCTGTGTACACGCTATACTAGCCTCCATGCACATATATACTCACAAACGCTCCTCCTGTTTCTTATGCTTTATTTGTGTTCAGTATATGTAGGTTTTGAACGTTGTTGGTCTGACAAAGTCATCCTTTGATCTTTTTCTCTCAAAGAGAAGAGAAAGTTCCAAAAACTTGATTTTTTAAGGAGAAACCTTGACTTTTGGTAGAGTCTCTTGTTATTTCTATGCAGCATCTAATTATTTTTAAATTGGTGAAACATTGTTGTACTTGACCAAGTAATATTAGTGCTATAAAGGTGCTTATATTTTCATTTGTCTAGACAATGGTTTTGAGCAAATCGGTAGACATAGAGAAGGATATCCTAGCGGGCCTTAGAATTTGGACTTGATTTGTGAGCAGGCTTCTTCTTTTCCACTCTAGGTAGAGCTTGCTGGTATTGGTTTGTCATTGTCATGTGATGCCTGTTGTGTCGTACAACAATCATAAGTGAAATATTGAAACATCAGACATTGTATATATAGTGGTGCCAAAATAAAGAAAACCTGGGTTAGTTTAGACGTCTAGTCAATTAGTCATGCATTCGACAACTTCGGAGTTGTTGTTTGATAAACATTGGCTGGTGGTATTATTTGATGCTGTTTTCCATTATGAGAATTATGTAGGGTATATATGTTGGGTCTAGTATACTGCGCTACTGCTCCCTTGAGGCCCAAAATGGTTACAATTGTCTTGTACCAGATATGATTTGGTGTGTGAGGCTTATGTTGAGTACTGTCTGGTTTTGAGTTAGATTTATGTTTTGCAAGAAGTGATGGACTGATGGTAGTTTGATTACATTGGTTACAGATTATGCATGAGTCCACGAGTCAGTAGATGCATATGCATCCAAGACCTTGATTGTTAGATTGGGAACTTCCCCTTTTGGCTGTGATCTTCATTGTTGTTTGGTAGGCTAATAATTAATTTCTGTTAAAAGGGAAAGTTTGGCATCCAGTGAAGAAGTCAAGGAAAAATGCTAAAACTGATGATGAGGAAAGCTAATTTGTCCTTGCAAGTTTACCTGGGGTAAGTTTGCTCACATTCCTTAGGAAAATATTTTATTGTTACTCTATTGGTCTAACTGTCATTGATATTCTATATATGCCACCATTTGAACTCTAGCCTTTAGGTCTGTCTTGTCTTATTGTTGTCATATTATGCAGCCATCTACACCCAATATTATCCTATTTATGCATGATCAGATGATGTTAACATTAATACCCTTTTTGCTGGAAAGACTAAAATAGCGCAGTAGCTTACCACATTGCATTTGCGATAGGCTAAAGTGGATAACTTGCTGGCTCGGATTGTCATCACCTGGAATGTGACTGTTGCCACTTTTGGGCAAGTGTTATTACAGATAATGTGGCGCAGGAGCCCTTGCTGATTGACAGTAGATACTTGTTCAGTGTTTACATTAGTCTATCTGAAAACATCTGTCCAGTAATCCAGTGTAAACCTTTAATAGTAGGAGAACATGACTTGTTAGCTAACATTCAGATTGAATACCTACAAAATAGTTTGGTAATGAATCATTTTCGCTGCAACCTGAATGGGTTTTTGTCTGTTCTGAGCTTCATTCAGAAGCAAATCTGAGCCTAAGATGTTATTATGTTGTGCAGATCCCCAGGTGGACACAGGAAGACTCAGCTCGGAGAAGTAAAACCCTGCTGATGGCTGTACATATAGACGATATAGGTGTCTTAACAGACCCTAGCAACAATAATGAGCCGCCTCATCACCCGTCTCTTCTTCGGTAGGTCATGCGTGCTTAAGATGAACATGATGAATTTGTATTACAACACAGCCTAGTGTCATGTGCTCTTTGACTGCTCTCTGAGCTGAAGTTGTATGATGTACCAACTATTCTTTGTGGATTATTTCTGCTTGTACGGGCACCCGTCGGCTCCTCGGCGTCAGTGGGTAATGTTAATACAGATTTCTTACCGAACTGTTGTGTTGCCTCTTGCTGCAGAAATCAACCATTTTAGTCGGTTGATGATGCGTGGAGTTTGATCGCAGGCATATTTTGCGCAGGAAAAAAAGAGAGACCATTCCTTTCTGTCACCTCCATGTCGGCCACTCCAAATAAATTCTGTGGTAATGAATGCTTCTTTTTCTTTACTGAAGTTTGAAGCCCTGGTAGATCATATACTAGACTAAAGTAAGTAGCGTCTTGATCAGGGAGAATATTGGTATAGACAAAGGTATAGTACCATGTCGGCATCGTTGGTTTTTGTTTTCAGAAGTATCTTTATTCTTTTATTTACGTCGCGACCGTTAGGGTGATGTTGATGAAATGCATACAATTCCAGGTGATGTTGATTTTGTACAATTTTGTTGGTGCGATTTGTTCCCGCTTATAGTAGTGGTCGACAGATAAGCAGCGTTATAAATTTCTACATGGGACGGATGGCGCGTCGCGTCACTCACCTAAGAGCCCTGGCTGATTTTGACAGGATCGCTGTCACTGCTGTTGGTATCCTGGGAGCACCAAACATACCTCGCTTTCCGTAGCTTAGACGTGATTATATATCCGTCCATCGAATTGTTTGCTTTAAACGTAAGAAGCGGCCGTTCCCTTGAAGAAATGTCATAAGACTCCTTGCAGAGCATTCCGCTGGGTGATCCAAACACTACTGCAGAGCTGCTCCAATGGCCCGTGCATGTACACCGAGACTCCTGTGCATGGAGAACTCGTTCGTTATGCTGAAGACCATGAGATGGCGCCAAATTGGTATGAAACGAATGAATTTTTAGGGGATGCAGTTCAAAGTTTCAATGGGTGAAGTACTATGCCAATGTGGGATGGTGGGCGTGTGAGGTGACACCCGTTGAAAGGTGGCCGCCATGATCGCGGCGCACTCCTCTGATCCTCTCCTCCTCCAAGCGCTTTCAGACAGACACACCGACGCAGCGGCAGCAGCACTAGTAGTAGATCGGGATTGGAGACGACGAGAAATGCCCGGGCACACGTCCCGTCATGCAAAGCAAGGCAGGCGAGCCCACGATGAGCAGCGCCTGAACATGCGTTGGGAAACATCAGGTGCACCTGCCAATCCGTCCCTGAGATCGCGGCGCACTCC
>NC_057799.1:543645026-543652417 GCF_018294505.1 Triticum aestivum
CTGGTAGCAGCAGTGTGTGACATGACATGGCTTATTGGCTTGGGTACAGCAAAGTCCCAAGCCAGGGGCATGGCTCCTACAACATCTACATGCATCATGGCTTTGCTTTCCTTCCGCCATTGGAGGCAGGCTGGCTGGCTAGATAGGTCGCTGGCGCCATGTTCTCTCACAGTGCTCGCGCCTTTTCCTCTTTACCTGTCTGTCGCCGGCCCTCCAATCATGCCCTCCCTCAACCGTCCTGCGATGCTAGAATGTGAAACGCCAAAAGGATTTCAAATAATCTCGGCCCCCTCCCTCCCTCCCTGGACGGGCCATGATTTGGCTCCTGTCCTCCTCGCTCCTGCTTTCTCAAGATAACTGATAATACAATCAAGTGGGAGTACTTAACGGCCCTAAGCTGTACTGGCAGTACCACACTGACGCGCTTCGAGGCCACACCCGTGTGTCGTTTCCTACTACTAGTGGTCTGTCTGACCGATGCATAATGCATACACTGGTCTCCGGTGTTCACAACTTCACAGACCCCAATAGATGCACATTTGGCAAAGGTCTACAACCACGCTTAAACTATCTGTCCGAGCATGGCTATGGGCGCTTCACCAACCAAGCTAGCCGGTGACCTAGTAGGAGCCTCAATACAAGTCACAATTTTTCAAGATTTTAAATGTGTCTAGTTGAATATTTAGACTCCATATGCCTATGTAATCAATGTAATCCACCCATCCGTCCATCCTACCATCTATCTGTCTCTCTCTCTGGGTCGCATGTGCCGGAGACCCATTGTGCCTTGTTTTTGTAGGGGATAGACAGATAGCCGTCCCATTGAATACTCTCACCTGCAGCTGTTTGGTTTCAGGTAGACTGGCTGGCTGAGCTGCTACCATTTCCTTCCAACCAACGCTCCGACATCCAGTCTACCAGTAGTTGATATCTTCTCCTTTTCAAAGAGTTTACAAAACATCTCGAATTTTTGCTCCCACCATATATGCTTTTCCAGTGCTTATTTACAAATTCCCGGCCAGAAATTCTACTACGTTTATCTAAGACGGCCAAGGGCGAAGAAGAGAAGTGCACATGAACTTGAGAAAACAATAATTTTGGTGAAGTCTGAACATGTGCCTCTCAGTCTCATGCACTCTTCCGAGGTCTCAAACCAAATCGACAATCGTCGTCTGGCATTGCTCCCCCCTAATCTCATGATCGATCTCGTCTGTCGTTTTCCCGAGGTACTAGCCATCAAAATATTTGACACTAGCTAGGGAATCACTGCATGTGAGGCTGGCGCTCCGTGTCCTAAGCTGAATCATGCAGGCTTGTTAGATTAACCGCACCCAACTCTGTTTGTAACCATGGTAGTAGTTTTTATAAAGGACAACTTTGACTCTACCATGTGTCGCACACTGATTGCGCATCATTAACCAAGTGATGTGATGTGACGGTCATAGGCTCCATAGATATTCTAGCATATGAATTGTCGGTGCATGATTCAATACTGCTGGACGATGATGAAAACGTGTGATTCCTTTTCAACAACTGTCCAACCCCTAGCATGGCCAGCTACTACATGTGTAAGAATATTCAAAGATATTTGAGGGAAAAAAAGCAAATGTTCAGTGTTATTTAAACACATATGAACCACTAAAACTTTGTTGGTGTGTTGCTCATTTGTTCATGTATGTCTTTTTTTTTGCGAGGATTTGTTCTTGTATGTTTTTCAAGTTGACTGTAGCTTCTCGTGTTTCATTGTTTTTCCTCTGAATTCTCTTGTGTAGGGGAGATGTCACTATCACTGTTTGATCCACATAATTTAAGGTAAGCCATTTGATTTATCTTTTGTCTTTTCATCACCAAGGCAAGCTATAACAAATTTGTGCTCTGTTTGATTGGGGGTAAATAAATGACTTAGTGTCTCACCACTCATTGTAATTAAAACATGCGAATGATTCTTGATGATTACTCTGAAGCGGTACACTCAAGCAACTTCTCCCAAAAAATAGATAATTAATTGATGTCAAAACATTTTATTCCCTAACTATGACATCATGATTGATTTCTATTTTATAGTTTTTTCTCAAACTAAAAACCTAAATCCACATGTTAGAACAACACGACAGTTGACTGGACGCAAAACCCGATGGCGTACTCATTACTCGTTAGAGACGTAAAAAGTAGTGTTCAAATCCCTTAAATTTCATCAAATTTAGTAAAACTGTAATAAATAGTGTATTATGATCCTAGTTTTTTCATGGTAATACGCGACTCATTCATATAATAAGATCACGGCAGAAGCCACATCGCGGGAGGATCTAGAGTAATATTATTCACCGCCGCATCACCCATGTCGGGGTCAAGTCGTCGAATGGTAGAAAATCTAAACCACCAAGGCCCTAACCCTACAAATACATAGACGTGTGAGATCTGGCGATCCCCCTCAGCATCGACGAGCGAGAGGTCACCAGCGAAGGGGAGACACCGAAGGCTGGTTGCACTAGGCAAGATTTGGATCACCTTCCTCTTCTCCTGCGCCGTAGTGGATACTCCCATGCCAAATACCGGCCTAAGATGTGTGTCTAGTTGGCTACCATGTCATAATGACACATAGAACCACATTGCTAGTCTTGGGAAATAAAAAACATGATAAAATAAAGCAAATCACAAGATTGTAACTAATAAAGAGGGAAAGCTGAAATTTTCTTAAAAATAGATTTGGACCCTCAAATTTTCCATTTTGAAGTGCAAGCTAGATTTTTTTGTGTGAAAAAGCTAGACTAACAACATCAGCAAATCAACCACGTGCATGTGGCTTTTAATTAGCAAGGCCCCAAAATTTAAGATGCATCAAGTACACCAAATTAATTTGTGTGTGCTCGTTTCATTTCTATTTACTCCGCGTTAAGAATTGTCTGAAATTACTATATAAACTCGGACCAAATTTATATTAAAAAATATCAATATCTACAATACTAAACTTATACAATACTAAAGATTAATTTCATGATGCATGTAATGTATCGATTTCGTATTACGAATAGCGATATATATTCTATAAAGTTGGTCAAACTTTACGAAGTTTGACTTTTGACAAATCTCACATGCAAAGTAAAAAGAAACCGAGGGAGCACTATGTGGCTTCACAAAATCTGACCATGAAACGGTAACTGAGGTCAAGTGGCCCGAATTATGAGAGTGAAATTCAGAATCCGGCATGCGTGCCGATCGTGGGAATTCGGGTAGCTACAGTACACGCGAATTATTGGGTGTAGTACAGAAGTACAGGTCTACGATACAGAGAGGCTCATCCGGATAGTGCAGTGCCCCCATGCATGTGGCATGTCTTCGATTGATCAAACCAATTTTCTTTTTTCTGTGTGTGCCTACCCTCCACGTCCCCTCTCAAATTAAAATGTAGTTGAAACTCAAGAAAACTAAGCATGCAATGCATTACATATGTATAAATAATTAGAGCTATTTTAGTCCGTGCCATACATATGCACGCACCGGTTTGTGGAATGGACGGACCTCTCTGCCATGCCACCCCTGGTCAAAATCTTTTGGCACGTGCTAGCATGTTTGGAGGCTCCAGGTTCTAGCTGGATTCATGGCCAGAACTTTCTCCTTTTTCGACGAGAACTATTGGGATCTGGATATCTTTTTTGCAGGAAGAAATATATGCAGCCAGATTCGGTTGAAAAGGATACAATGAGCATGGGTGAGTGGCAACGAACATGATCTATTTGCCGGTGTGTTTCCGCGTGTGCGTGATTTGCGGTTGCTCCGTGCATCCTAGCCATGTAAAGACTAGGCATGTGCTTGTTATGTTATGTATCTTATTGATGCTTCATTTTAAGACAATAAAATCTACCCTCTGTCGAAAAAATGAGTGGTGAAGGTTGTTTAAGGACACCTCGATCAGCTCAAATGCGATGGAAGAACCGTACACTGAGCAAAGGCAATACCACATGACACATAGATGCATGCATGTATGCACCTGCATGTGAATGGAAACTAACGAAGAAGAAAGGTCGGCAGGAGCCAGGACTACAGGAGTGGTCTCTCTCTCCATTTCTTTCATCAAATTCTCTAATCTCTACATGTGATACTCCTACCGTCCACCGACTGCTACTGCGTACGTATCATACATGTATGGTTCACAAGGATGATGGCGTACTGCATGCTTCCAGAAAAACTTGTGCTTTAATTAGTTGGATCGGTTGGCGCTCAAAGAGAAAACTAGCGCTACGTACCACCTCATTTCTTCTTTATGATTAACGTACACAACATGCAACGTCCGACGTACGTACACGGCTGGCTGGCTGGCTATCATGACGTCGTAAAGAACAACAGAAGCACTCCGACGGACGGCCGATCCAAACAAGGCGAGAGATCTCTCGTGAATCATCATTATCACTCCACCACGATCTGTACGTAGTACGTGCCTATGCTAATCCTATCCTGACCAGTTTGCATGCATGATTGCATGTGGAGCGAAATCTCATGGAAAACAAAGCCCGTTGCTTGTCTTAATTAAGAAGCTAGCTTAGCTAGGCAAAGACAAACTTTAGAAATCAGGCCATACGTTTGTATCATCTCATGCTGTGCGCGTTGGATGATGGGAGACGATGATGCCAAATTAGGTGGCACCAACCGTAACCAGGGCCATGCATCCATGAGAGGGCGATGGCGGGGCCCCACACGCCCCCCCCCCTAGCCATGTGCATGGGCTTGAACTTGAACCCCCGCTCCAACGGCAGTTTGGAACGACCGTCCAATTTGGATCCACTTTTAAGTGCCCATTTATGTATGGTCGGTCGACCAAATGCGTCCTCTTGCCTAAATGGTTGTACTATCTCCATGAATACACTTGATTAAACCAGCTTTTATGTTGTAGAAACTATTTTTCGTATGTATTAGTCAAATACGGAGTAGAAGCAAAACCATGTGTACTTAGGAAATGCAACACAACACCAGCTGCTTGCAAGAGGCGAATGAAGCAAAAGAAGGGCGGAATTGTGGGACGTGTAATATAATAGAGAATGTACATTAGGATATATGTGGCTGGTTCACAAATTTGATTTCATTGCCAAATTTTGCCATCATATTTCCCGATTAATATATGATCTTAGCTCTAACTCCCTCCGGTCCTTTTTACTTCGCATGTAAGATTTGTCTGAAGTCCAACTTCGTAAAATTTGATCATATTTATATGGAAAAATATTAACATATACAATACTAAAGTTCTACAATGTTAAATTTAATTTCATGATGCATCTAATGATATTGATTTCGTATTATGAATGTTGGTATTTTTTCTATAAAGTTGATCAAACTTTGCGAAATTTGATTCAGACAAACCTTATATGCAAGTAAAAAGGACCAGAGGGAGTACTTGGTTAACTGCTAAAAATTTTGGTTGTTGACAAAAATGTATCAAATGAATCCCAGGTAAACCTAGGCATTTCTCGGACCGGGCCGGGTTTCGGGCTGGGCCTATCAAAGCCCGACTTGCAAAGTCAAGGCCCGAGCCCGACCAAAAAACGTATATGTAGGCCCGAGCCCGGCCCGAAGGGACTAAAAAGATCAAGTCCAGGCTGCGCCGGGCCGAGCCTCCGTGTAAACTGCCTAATTTCCCAAGCCCGAGCCCGGTCCGACACACACAACGGGACGAATTTTCAGGCCCGAGCCCGGCCCGACCAATAAGCCTGACCCGGCCTGGCCCGGCTTTTTTGGGCCGGGTTCGGGCTGGGTCATCGGGCCGGGCTGCCCATGCCCAGGTCTAATCCCAGGGCTCAAACTTTTTTCTAAAAAAGTTTTGGGTGCTTAATATTTGTCCATCCACTTCACATAATGTTAACAAATCTTACCAAATTTCCGAACAACAAGTAGTCAAGGCATCACTAGCTTTCTAAAATGCAGACATTCTTTTGTTGAGCCAATAGTTGATCTAGCCCCAGTGGAAAATTAGAGAGATTATCGTATTGCACTGTATACATGAATGAGATGATATAGTAGTACTACGAGTAACATTGTGTGAATAACTTGAAGGTGTTGCAACTATCACGATAGGACAAACCGTTCGAGGAAACCACGAGAAGGTAGTATAGCTACATCTGAAACAACGAGCTACATCAACTCTACACTACTACACCCCGACCTCTATTAAGGCCCCCAAATCGCACACAACAACAAAAAAATATTTGTGAAAGAGGCATCAGAGACACTTCAAAAATGGAACCGTTTGCAGAAATAATAATTGTGTGCCATCGATGGGCCGTCACGCACGACCTAAAAAGTTAAACTATATGCGATACGCTAAGGACGAGTAGAAAGGAGAACTCGTTTGTGAAGCTGTTTGTTACCACCTACAGTTTCTTTAAGTGAACTGTTTGCAGTATAGGACCCACTTGACGAATACAATTGTCTGTGATGACTATAGCCATTCCACACACAATTTATGGGGACCTGTGTGTAGGTACATACGGTTCAGTCCTGTGGCAACACCACCACGCTCCACTTGTTCAATCTAGTAGAACACACAAAATTAATCAAACCATAGATTTCATTTAGTCGCACCGTGACATTACATTCATACGATCGAACTACAATATTAAAACGAACAAACTAATTAATGGGGGGCAGCAGGGACGTCTTGCGCCGGTGTTGGCGTACTCCCGGACGTTACGCCAAGCTTCAAGTAAGTCCAGAATGTTCTGGACTTCCGCCTCCAGGAGCCGGTCGACGAGCGGGCACTACTAGGAAAAGACTTATACATAGAAGTTTATCAGTAGCGTGTGTTTTGGAGCCCACGCTACTGATAATTAGCAGTAGCGTGTGTTACAAACCGCGCTACTGGTAGAACTTAGCAGCAGCGTTGGTTTCTAGAGGACATGCTACTGGTAAGTTAGCCACACCACACCCCCCCGCCAAAAATAGTAGCAGCGTTGGTACCCTAACAAGCGCTACTGTTAAGAAAATAGCAGTAGCGCGGTGCCACTAAGAAGCGCTACTGCTACTTCTTCTATGTGTAATCTTTTACCAGTAGCGTGTTTTTGGGCAAGCGCTATAGCTAGTTTTATGTACCAGTAGATATTTTGGCTGGCACACATAGCAGTAGCGCGCTTTGGTGCCCAGCGCTACTGCTATGGTCGCCAGCCAAAATATCTGCCACCTTCCCCCCTCTTCTTCCTCCTCCTTTCTTTCTCCCCCTCCCTCTTGCACTTGCTTGTCCTTCAATGCTTCCCCCTATTCTTTGCCCCTCCTCCCCCTCCATTAATGCCCTCCCTCCTTTCTCTTACTTGTTTTTGCCCCTCCTCCCCTTCTCTTCTTTGCCCCTCCACCACCCCCTCCATTAATGCCCTCCCTCCTTCCTCTTCCTTTCTTTTGCCCCTTCTCCC
>NC_057799.1:543652622-543653778 GCF_018294505.1 Triticum aestivum
TCTTCTTTGCCCCTCCACCACCCCCTCCATTAGTACCCTCCCTCCTCCCTCTCATAGCTCTCTCTCTCTCTCCCTAGCTAGTCGGAGCTATATTTTTTATGTAGGTACCTCACTGTCTAGAGCTACTAGCTAATTATAAGAAGGTGCTCGATATTCCTCTCGACAAATAGGCGAGCAAAAAAAGAGTTGTGCAAGAATGGAAATATGTGTGTTTGCGATTAGGACCGAAACTATGTGCGATATGAATATACCGAATTGTGTGTGGCATGTGAGTGACATGAGTTGCCTATGTTTTGCCGAAATGTCGATTCAATTCTGTTTCGGCGAATTTCGGGCATGCAAACTCAATATGTCCTATGTTTAGGGAAGGTCATGCCGAATTTTTGTATGAATTTGATCCATGCATGCATATATACGTGTTTAAAATATTTGCTTCGCGCGCAGGTGATCATGAAGGTCAATGGAAGGAAGGTGGAAAGGTACTGGCAATCCGCTGTGGATGACATGTATGAAAAAAGACTGAAGGATGTTTTATGTCCGTGTCGAAAATGCAAAGGAAGAGTCAGGCTCGACCCCTTTCAGGGTGGTAAATTCAAGGCGCACCTGCTCATGCATGGTTTCATGCATGACCATACTCGGTGGATAAGTGAAGATGATGATGATGAGGAGGAGGACATCGACGGGGCAGGAAATAACGACATGGGGCCACCAGACGAAGAGATGACCGATTATGTGCCCGAAGAGGAAGACGGCCTCGGAAATGTCGATGGCGAAGAGGAAGTTCAAGGCGGAGAAGACGCGGACACGCCGCCGTCTTCGTCGCTACTAAGTTCAGCCATGCGGGACCCGCATGTTCGAGACCTGCTTCACAAGAAGACGACTAGCGACAGAGCTGCTTCTAGAGACACTAGTACAAAACAGGGGTTTGGTCACAGGGCAAGATTCACATTAGTCCCGGTTCAGTCACGAATCGGGACTAATGTGAGCATTGGTCCCGGTTCGTGCGGCTGAGGCATTAGTCCCGGTTAGTGCCACGAACCGGGACTAAAGGGTGCGAACCTTTAGTCCCGGTTGGTGCCACCAACCGGTACTAATGGGCTTTGAGGCATTAGTACCGGTTCATGGCACGAACCGGTACTAAAGGTCCCATTTTCAA
>NC_057799.1:543653888-543682972 GCF_018294505.1 Triticum aestivum
CCCCCCCCCCCCGTGGACGGCCTTTTCAGTTTTAGAAAAAACAAAAGAAAATGATGGAAATGTCAAAAAAATAAAATAAAATAAGTTTCCCATGTGATATGTGGTCTAGTTGTTGGGAAAATTTACAAATATGAATTTCGACTTTATTTGCAAAATCTCTCTGGAATTTGTAAAATGGGCATAACTTTTGCATACGAACTCAGATTAAAAAGTTTTTTATATGAAAAATCATCTACTCGGAAAGTTACTTCCGATTTTAACTGGGGGAGCCCCGTTAAACATTTTCAAAATCCTCAAAAACCTAACAGAAAAAAAGTTACGGGGCTTTTAAGATCTGGAGAGGCAAAAAATTCAAACTGTGGTCAAACAATGGTCAAACTAATTATTCTAGAATATTAGTGTTACTAAATAATTATTTCAGTTTTTTTGAATTTTGGTCAAATCTGGTCAAACTATGGTCAAACAGTGGTCAAACAATGGTCAAACTAATTATTCCAGAAATATTAGTGTTACTAAATAATTATTGTTTTTTAAAACAATAGTTTCAAACTCAAACAGTGAAATGTGTCACTTCATGCTCAAGCTAAATTCCTGAGGGTTAATAGGATTGACATCTTAGTATTGTCAGGAAAACAACAAGTGCAGACTTGGAAACGAGGGAGAATAGAACCCGGAAGTTAAGCGTGCTCAGGCTGGAGTAGTGAGAGGATGGGTGACCGTCCGGGAAGTTAGATGATTTGGAATGATGAGGGGTGATTAGAGATTAGAGGATAAATTGAGCAGTGATGAGGGGTGGTGATTAGAGATTAGAGTTTAAAATAATTCAGAAATTTGAAAATCATAAAAAAAATTCAAAAAAAATTCGCAAATTTTTTTTTCAAAAAAAAAATCATAAAATTTCCTTTAGTCCCGGTTGGTGTGGTGTTACCAACCGGGACTAAAGGTGGAGCTCCACGTGGCCGGGACTAAAGGCCCTTACCAACCGGGACAAAAGCCCCCTTTTCTACTAGTGAGAGGAGGCCAAACTGGCGCAACTGGTGGTAGACTCGATGACTCCTTTGTATGATGGTTGCAATCCCGAGGTGACCCGCTTGAGTTTCACACTAGAACTTCTAAAGATGAAGGCAAAAACCAAATGGACAGATACAAGCCTGGATGTGCTTCTGAAGTACCTAAAGAAGGTTCTTCCCGCGGGAAGCCTGTGTCCTACTAGTGTCGAGGAGGCAAAGAAAATCGTGTGCCCTCTTGATCTGCCACATATTAGATATCACACATGCATCAATGATTGCATCATATATCAGAACGAGCACGCGGAAAAAACCATCTGTCCAAAGTGCAATGCTTCACGATATAAAAAGGCCGGAAAGAAAGCTCCACAGAAAGTTGTATGGTACTTTCCGATCACTCCGTGTCTACAGCGGTATTTCGTCGATCCTAATGAAGCAAAGCTTATGCGCTGGCACACGGAGAGGGTGAAGCCAGATGACGGAGATGAGGCGAAGCTGAGACACCTCGCAGATGCTAGCCAGTGGAGAGCATTAAATGCTGAATTTGAATTTTTTGCAAATGATCCAAGGAACATCGTGCTTGGCGCTAGTAGTGATGGCATGAATCCATTTGGCAACCAGAACACCAATCATAGCACATGGCCCGTGTTTGTATGGATGTACAACCTCCCCCCTGGTTGTGCATGAAGGAAAAATACATACACATGGCTATGCTTATTCAAGGGCCGAGACAACCGGGAAATGATATAAATCTGTATCTCGGGTTACTGAAGAGGAGTTACAGACCTTATGGACAACGCTGGCCAAGACATGGGATGCAAGCAAAGGAGAGTATTTCTACATGAGAGCCGCGCTGATCACGACGGTGCAGGACTATCTCGGTTACGGCTATCTCTCCGGCCAGGTGTGCCACGGATATTGCGGATGCACGAGGTGCATGGATGATACAACTTCTCTGCAGCTATCGAAAGATGGCGGGTCTTCGAAAATCGTGTACATGGGGCATCGAAGATGGCTCGAGAAGGATGACCCATGGAGAAAGCGTGGAGATCTATTCAATGGTAAGGCTGAGCATCGAGGTCCTCCACGTAAGCGTAGCGGTGCAGAAATATATGAGTTATTGAAGAACTGGGAAGAGTGCCCCTCGCCGGGAAAGACGAAGAAAAAGGCACCGGAGCCCTTGCTGAAGGTATGGAAGACGAGATCTGTTTTCTGGGACTTGGAATACTGGCCCATACTCGACACGCCTCATAGCCTTGATCAAATGCATATCACAAAAAATATCCTTGAGAGTTTGCTTGGAACATTGATGAACATGCCGGAGAGGACCAAGGATGGGCCGAAGGCAAGAAAAGACTTGGAATTTTTGAAAATCAGGAAAGATCTCCAAATGCCTGGTAAAAGGTCGTCAGAGTAGACCGAGACGGAGACGGAGACGGAAGATAGGGGCAAAAAAGTAAACAAGAAGGAAGAATAATATTGCCCCCCTCTTGCTTGACCTTAGATCCGAAGGAGGTCGATCAATTGTTCAAGTGCCTTGCCGGAATCAAAGTTAGTTCCGGATACTGTGGGAAGATAAGCAGATATCTGGACACTAAGAAAAAAAGGTTCAGTGGGATGAAGTCTCACGACTGTCATGTGATTATGACACAGTTACTCCCGGTTGCACTTAGAGGGATTATGGACACACATGTGCGTGAGACGCTTACTGACCTATGCCACTTTTTTGATGCTATCTCTCGAAAGTCGATCAGTGTGAAGCAACTCCATAGGCTATAGGAAGAGATCGTTGTCATACTGAATGAGCTAGAGATGTACTTCCCGCCTGCGTTCTTTGATGTCATGGTGCATCTATGTGTCCACATCGTGGACGACATCATCGACCTAGGGCCGACATTCCTGCATAGCATGATGCCGTTCGAGAGGATTAATGGGGTCATCAAAGGATTCGTTCGTAACATGTCCCGTTCAGATGGAAGCATAGCCCAAGGATATCTGACCAAAGAGTGCATCTCTTTCTGTGAGAGTTATCTGACCAAAGACCCTGTTGTTGGTTTGCCCGTCAACAAGCACTGTGGAAGGCTCGAAGGCGAAGGTCACACCAACGGTCATAGGGATGTGAATGTGTTACGCTCGGGCCAACAAAACGACCTTGACAGGGCAAACTTAGTAGTGCTACAACACCTAGATGTGCTAGAAGATTTCGTGACACTGCACAAAGAGACCATCGCAAAGAAGTACCGTGACCGTGGGGTGCATAGGACGGACGCTGAAGTTATTAGAGAGCACAACTCCACTTTTGTGTGTTGGTTCAAAGAGCGAGTTCTGGCTAATCCCCCGGAAGAGGGTTGTCCGAACGGAACACTCATATACGCCTTAGCACATGGCCCCTCGACCAACCTCGCGACTTATCAAGCATACGATATCAACGGATACACGTTCTACACGGAGGAGAAAGATATAAACAGTGATGACCAAAACTCAGGGGTGACGATGGAAGCCATGACCGGGAATGTAATTGAAAGATATTACGGAAGGGTCGAAGAGATATGGGAGCTTAACTACTCTGGATTGCATAGCGCGACGATGTTCCGTGTCAGATGGGCTAAGAATGTACACAGAGAAAACCGACATTTCACTACCATGTGTATACCCGACTCCGATAGCGGTACCATCAATGCCATCGCCAAAAATGAGCCATGGGTACACGCTAAACACGTGCCACAATGTTTCTTCATAACTGATCCGATCAATCCTAGCCGTGTTGTCGTGAGGAGAAGCAAAAGGAGCATCGCCGGAATGGATGGAGTCGCCAACGAGGAAGACTATGACCAGTACGGTGATCCGATGAGGGAAGATGATGCTGATGACGACGAAACATATGTCAAAAGAAGAATGAAGACTACATTACCTATGAAAGATCGTAATCCCTGGAGAAGGAAAAGTCACGACCATGGGCTCAATTATTCGACAACGAACAAAAGAGGGAAGAAGATTAGTCTGAAGCGTCGTCGTCGCCCAAGCTGACAAACTAATCCCCAAAGTTTGTGTGTGTCTAGCTACAGCTAAGAAAAAGAAAAAGAAAAAAAGAAAAAATTTAGCAGTAGCGCGTTTTATCCTGGGCAGCGCTATAGCTAAGAAAAATAAAAAGAAAAAGAAAAAGAGAAAAAGAAAAAAAATAAAGAAAAAAAGTTAGCAGTAGCGCGTTTTATCCTGGGCAGCGCTATAGCTAAGAAAAAGAAAAATATAAAGAAAAAAAAGTTAGCAGTAGCGCTGTTTTGCTAGACCAGCGCTATAGCTAACTTAGCTATAGCGCGTTTTGCCCACACGCGCTATAGCTAACTTGCCTACAGCACCGGTCCGCTAGCTCCCCTCTTTCCTATCTCTCACTCGCGCCGCTCGTCGATCCCCTTTTCTCTGACGCCACCGCCGACGCCGCACCGCCCACGCTGCCGCCAACGCCGCCCCGCCCACGCTGCCGCCGACGCCGCCCCGCCCACGCTGCTGCCGACGCCGCCGCCGACACCGCATCACCCACGCCGCCGCCGCTGCCGGACTCGACCTCAGCCCCGACCTTGACGCCGGCCACCGACCCCCGCCCGCTCTTCCTTCCTCTCCGACCCTAAGCCCCGGCTCTCTCTCTCTGACCCCCTCCCGCTCCGGTATGTCTCTGCAGATCAACAAGGCTCAGCGACCCCGGCGACCCCGACGCCGGCCACCTTCCCCGACCCCTCAGCGCCTCCCTCCGTGAAGCAGCCGGCGACGCCCAGCAACACCAGCGAGCACTTCGTGGACAGGTGCCTTTCCCTCCCCTCCCAACCCGCCCCGTGCGTATGAGCTTAATTTAATTGTTGTTAGTGTTAGTTAGTGTTAGTGTTAGCCCAGTGATGGTGCTTAGCTTAATTGCTGTTAGTGTTAGTTAGTGTATTCTGCTGGTTTCTGTTTTGACAGAGAATTAAAATGAGCTTTGACAGAATATTGAAATGAAAATTAGCTTATGTTCCTGTCCATTTTGAAAATGAGGATTTTTAATGGAAGTGTTTGAAAATTTGGTCACTCTCTCTCTCTCTCTCTGACCAAATTAGGTCTTTCTGCAGATCAAAGCTAGGCGCAGATCGACGAGGAGGAGAAGGACGCCCTCAACCCCCCCGCCCCCTCTGCCCCGGCGACCCCGACCCCGATCCCAACCCCGAGGTGCGCCACCCCCTCTTCCCTCCCTCTTCATATGTCAGCACATAATGATGCAAGGGGGAGTGTTCATAATGTGGCTGTTAAAGTATTCATAATGATGCAATGGGGAGTGGAGTTGTTAGATTGGTTAATGAGCTTGCAGTTTTACTATGGTAGTTGATCTTTTTTTGCATCAGTTGGGCAGCAATGATCATGATTGTGTATATGTCAGCAGCAACAAAGTCTGTGATGTTTGTTTCAGCTTCTTAGAGTGCTCATAATGTGGCTGTTAAAATGGTTGTTAGAGTGCTGAAATGCTTGTTGTTAAAAAGTGACCTATGTGTTGCCGGAAATGTTGATTCATTTCCATTCCGGCAAATTTCAGGCGCTCTATATGTGCACTTTCTAGCAAAGGTCATGCCGAAATTTTTCTTGAATTTCGGCATGACTTGTGCTAGAAAGTTGGACATATCGAGTGCTTGAGACTTGTCGCGACGGGAATGAAACGACATTTCTGGCAAAACAAAGGTCACTTTTTTTTTGTCATTATTCACTTTATTATATAAAGCTTGATAATTAAACGACTACGACATTGAACCCTAGGAAACATGACCGACACCGATGAGGCCGGAGGTTCTCAGTCCCAATTAGGTCAAGCACACGCCTACCTCCACTTTCTGGCGGATCAGGAGAGACAGGAAGCTGGGTGTCCGGACCGCCTTGTCATGACAGATGACGACGGTGGTGGCGCCGGCGCCGACACTGATGCCACCAACGACACGGGCACTGAGACTGGCGCTGATGATGTTCCTAACTATAGCACGGAAGGTGGGACCTCCCAAGCCAGTGAGGGAAAGAAGGAAAACAGGACACGACGCCCAAATGAGCTCGGCACCGGAAGACTGGTGGTCACGGCGGTGCACCCTGGCGAGTTCGAGCCAATAGAGCCTCGAGAAGTGGCAGCGTGTTACGGCAACCAACTAGCATGCATCCTACAGGATACCGCTAACATCAACACCACAAAAATACGGAAGAATGAACATTTGAAGAAGCTGCTTCTAACTAGGTTGCACGCAAGATTCCTGTTCCCCGGTCGGAATGACGAAGTCGACCCATGGGATGATGATGCCATGAAAAAATCAACAACAAAGCCATAGGGAAGTTCAGCAACGCATTGAGCGCTTGGAAAACTAGGGTGAAAAAGGAGATTCAAGTAGACCATGAAACCTACGCCGAGATTGTTGCAGACAATCCGAAAATTATGATAGAGGACTTTGAAAAGTTCAAGGAGACTTGCAATGAAGATGCTGCCAAGGCCAGGTCGGAGAGAGGCAAGCAGCTGCAGGCAAAGAACATGGGGAACCACCGCCTTGGAAGTCGTGGTTACACGGGAAAGAGGCCCGTGTGGGCTAAGGAGGACGCAGAACGTGAACGTCAGGGGATCCCAGACCCATTGGCTGAGTTCACCGACTAGCAGGAGCACGACTTCATGAGGGCCCGATTCTCATGGGACCCCAAGAAAAAGATTTTTTTCACCGACGGGCCGACTAGGAAATTCATGAGAATACTGGTAATTATCCTTTTACCACCTTACATATTAGGTTCTGATCAACGAAGTCTACTACATTCTAGTCACATTCGTAAATGATTCACGGTCCATTTTGCAGAGAGAGCAACACAAGCTTGCGGCCGAGAGCGACTCGTCGACTCAGTCGTCGGCGAAGTACAAGTGGGACACTCCTTTCAACCGGGCCATGAACATAATGATGGGACACCCACCCGGCCAGCGGCCGCAATATGGACGTGTGGACGGCGCCGGGGATGGGGCCACGTGGAAGTACTATTATAACGAGGACCCCGAGGCCAAAAGACAGAGAAAGAAGTTCAGTCAAGTGACTATCGACGAGAAGGTGGTGCGGGCGATGGAGAAAGCAAAAGATGAGACCAAAGCTGAGATAATCGCTTCCTGTAGATCTGATATGGTGGCTGCCTTTACAAGCTTGATTCCAACAGTGGTCACGTGGGTGCAACAAAATCCAAACGCGCCACCAAGTTATTTTCCCATGCCCAGCTTCACGGGGAGCAACTCAATGAACACCGCACCCATACCCGTACCTTGTATGGCAACCGCACCCGCACCTCCTCCAGCACCTGCTCCTCCGCGCAGCTCTCACAGCAGCCCTAGCTCCGTCTCTGGCTTGAATGTCGGGCCGTCGACATTGGCTGAGCTCGACGCCCTCACGGTAAATATGCATCGTCGCACCTTCATCAACTCAACTAATTAATTAATCTTCAGTTGCTGTTCTTTTTGGATCTCTGACGCCGCACGTATATGTCTTTGTAGGCCGAATCCACTCCGTGCACCCTCCTTTACAACATGAAGGGCGGGTTGGTGGATGTGGGGAAGGGTACTATAGTGAAGCCTAAGGATCGATTGTTTCACCGCCGGCAGATGCGTGATAACGCCTTAAGGGTCTCCGTGGCGAGTGTGAAAGCGGGCTACGAGGGTCTCCCTCGTTCGATACAAACCGATGGAGAGGATGACGAGACCCCCACGCAGCTTGGGCAATGCAAAAATTGGCCGATCCTGTGGCCGAAAAATCTTCTTCGTGTCGAGGTGACCGGGAGCACACCAACGGGACCTCAAGAAGGTATGACCACAACACCACCTACACAAGTACAACCATCATCTGTGCTGCTTGCTGAGATCGAGAGACATGAGGAAGGAGGGCCAACCGTTCCGCCGGCAGATGATGCCATCTTCCCCATGGAAGAGGATATGGATCATGACATGGAGGAGGCCGATGACCCTCTCCAGTATCTCAATACTGCCTTTGAAACGAAGTAACAATGAGTCAACCATATGAATATGAGATGCATGTACCAGAGCCGGAACGTCCTCGGGAGTGCAAGAAGTCTTTGTTCATGCAATCCTCGCAGGACACGCCTCCAGATGCCGGCTCTACCCAAGCTCAACTAATTAGCCAGAGTCGTCCAAAGCTGAGCCCGACAACACTAGGGGTGGTGCTCAGGGAGGGTCTGACAGACCCACCAGCACCTGAGCCCACCAAGAAGAAGCAGAGGAAGAGACCGGCGGCGAGAAAATCCAATAAAGCTGGCAATGTTGGTTCTAGCAGCCAGCCGCCTTCGACCAAGGTTGACTGTGTACCGATGTAACATGCGCCATTAATCCATGTCGCGGGAGAGCCAATGGTACCGGCGAATGCACTAGCTGCCATAGAAGGGGATCTCAGGAGACTCCATGACCATGTGCTTTCGACAGAGAGAAGCCTCCTCGCCTCGGATGATCCAGGATACCCACTTTATACGGTTCATGTGCCGAGCAGTTGCAAGATGTATGTCCACACATGCCCCGCGAACCTCTTCTTCCTGAGGTTTGATTACATCTTCCAGATGTTTCAAATGAGGACACTCGATTTTACGTTCGTCCGCCTGTATGCGCTGCACATGAACTACATCGTCAGGAGAGAGCAAGTCACCGGTCTTGCAGTCGCGGACCCATACTACATGCATGATGGCTTCTTGTCAATCACCGACGCCAACCGTCAATATGCGAGTCAGTACATCGAAGAATTCTTGGTTAGCAATAAGGACAAAGAAACGATTCTCCTACCTTATCATCCCATGTAAGTCATCCGCGGATAGCACTATAACACATACATCCTTTTGTGCATTTCAATAGTTACTTTGCACGCATGGAGGCTAAACTTGATAGTGTATTTTGCGCAGCAGGGGGTGTCATGCCGTTCTCATTGTTCTTTACCCGCGTTACTCCCGCGCTCTATATTTGGACCCGTTGAAGAACATACAGAAGGAAGATTACACACACATAAAGTATGTTCTGGACAGAGCTATGCTGGGCTTCAGCATGCGGGGTGGCTAGATCCAATGCAAAAAAACAAATAAGGCCGGGCTTTGTTTCAGCCACAAGACTGACTTCTGTTGCATCCAGCAACTGGCAAGAAGTGAGAATGATGGATTCTACGTCATCCATCTAATGATGGAGTACAGAAGGGATGTGCAATCACTTTGCATGAAATCTTCATCCGATACCCATATCCAGAGATGGGCCGAAGCCTTTGGAGCCGTGCCGGATAATCGACTTCGAAATGATTTCTACCGGATCCAACAGGAAATTGCATCCATCATCATGAAAGATGTCCTCGAAGAGAATGGGATGTTCTACGGCGGCCCAATATCGCGAGCTGACGTCCGAACCCGCATTGCCCTACAGCGTCAGGACATGACGCCTTTCACTAAGCTTGGGTGCACCCTTACGGATATGGACAGATGGGAAGAGTGCACTGCTTAAAAACAATGTGTCTGTTTAGTTACTTGTTACTTTCTGTACGACGAAACTTCGAATCTCTCAGTACGACGAAACTATTAGATGTATGGTGCCGCGCTCTAGTTAATTACTTTCGGTACAATCAAATTTGTTAACTATGCTTACTATATATGTTGCTTCTGTTTCATAACTGTTTTGTTGAATTCGCTTCATGGTACATGTATGTGCATCTCTGACAGGTATATAGATCAACAATGGCGAGGAAGTGGTATGCCGTGTATGTAGAGCATGTTCCGGGTGTGTATGATGAGTGGCCAGAGTGTGAGGCCCAAGTCTCTGGCTTCTCCGGCGGAAGCCAGAAAGGGTTTGATAGCAGAGCGGAAGCCGAAGCTAGTTACTTGAGATTCATAGCACAATAGGGGATTCAGAACCAGCGCTGCTGCAAAAACTACTACATAATACCGCTTTTGATCATCGTGATCGCTCTTATCGTGTATGTCTTAGTTTAGGTAGATGATGAAACATGTGTCTACAGTGACAATGTAAGAGACATGTGATCATTAACTTGTATCGCTATTTCGAGATGATGATGAGATCGACATCATTTGTGTTGAGACTATGTTGATATGATGAGACTATGTTGTACCACTTCGATGATGATGATGAGACATTCCTTTTTCATATAGTTCCAGTGTATGTGTATGTTGTAACTATATAAAACCTGTAAAAATATGAATATAGCAACATAAAAAAAAGAAAATACTAGCAGTAGCGTGGGGTATTGGAGTAGTAGCAGCGCTGCTTACCAGTAGCTTTTTTTTTGAAGGGACACGCTACTAGTATTAGCAGTAGCGATGGACAGAGGCGCGCTACTGCTAGATATAGATAGTAGTAGCGCTGGTTCAAACAAGCGCTACTACTAAAAAATAGCTGTAGCGCCGTAGCAGTAGCGCGCCTGCCCGCGCTACTAATAGCCAAAAAACCATCGCTACTGGTAAGGGTTTTCCTAGTAGTGGGGGGAGTGGCGACTGGGGCGCTGCAAGAAAGCGGTCGATGGCGGCGTCACATGCCGCTGAGGCGGACACTACTGGCACCGGCGCGGCGGGGAAAGGCACGTGCACGGGCACAGGCACCGGTGCGACGGGGAAAGGCATGTGCACGGGCACAGGCACCGGTGCGGCGGGGACCTCGTGGCTTCAAGCTGGGCGATGATGTGCGGTGCCCAGCCCATCAATGCCACGGGGATGGGCGATGCTGGCTCGGACGTGGGCAGGGGGAGGGGGGAGCTGACACGGGCGTGAGGACAGCCGCCGCGGTGACTTCATCTAGGGCCCTGTCAAAATCGTCCCAGTGCTCCTTATGTTCCTTCTCCTCCAGCTCGGAGTCTTACTCACCAAAGTGGAAGACCAGGGGCAACCCATCTTGTTGCTCCACGGTGTGCGGCGAGGTCTAGCTAATTATTAAAGCGAGGCAGGCGAGAGGGGGATCAGAGGGGGAAGAGAAGATTGTAGCGGGAGAGAGGAGTGCGACGACCTATTAAACAACAGCTCGAGGGTGCCATTTAGGGGGAAGTTGGGAGGAAGGCGATCATCAGAGGGAGGTCAAAGGGCTCACCTCCCGGTGAGCCTGCGCAGCGGCCTGCTCACGTGCCTCCCGTCCCTTCAACTCACACGGCTACTCACACGTCACCTCCTAGCCTATCAGAAGTGGACAGCGTGCCGACACGTATATGGTTCTAACGCACACGGTTGGAAAGAACTGCGTGTGATGAGGGCATCACAAATATATAGTAGAAAGTATACTCGTGTCTGATATGTAGATGTAACAGGCAAGGTCGATACTTTGGAGGTGTGCATGTTCATTGGCAAATGATTCACCGAAATGAACCGTTTGTGATGGCCTGAATGATTGCACATGATTGTTTTACGAATACTCGTGTGTGACAATTTTGCTTCCTTCATTCCTAAGTTTTCCATTAATGGTGTTATCCCAACATGCCACCTTTTCCCGCCACTCCCCCATCGGTTTTCCAGCCCGCCACGAGTGATAGTGATACGTCCATTTTGCATCATGTTTTCCTATTGTTATTTTCATTGTTTTAAAGTTTTATTTCACTTTTAGATGCAATTCTAATATTTTTTCTCTCTCAATGCAAATTTTATCACAAGAGGAAGATTGTTGTCAGTTGGAATTCTGGGCCTAAAAAGAGCTACAGTAGATATGGCTATTCTCCGAAGCTCGAAATGACCTGAAAATCTGCAGAGATTTATTTTGGAATATATAAATAATGCTGGAAATAGATCTCCAGGAGGGGACCACCAGTGAGCCAGAAGCTCACGCCCTGTGAGCTTATGGGTGTTGGAAATATGCCCTAGAGGCAATAATAAATTGGTTATTATTATATTTCCTTATTCATGATAATCGTTTATTATCCATGCTAGAATTGTATTGATAGGAAACTCAGATACATGTGTGGATACATAGACAACACCATGTCCCTAGTAAGCCTCTAGTTGACTAGCTCGTTGATCAATAGATGGTTACGGTTTCCTGACCATGGACATTGGATGTCGTTGATAACGGGATCACATCATTAGGAGAATGATGTGATGGACAAGACCCAATCCTAAGCATAGCATAAAAGATCGTGTAGTTTCGTTTGCTAGAGCTTTTCCAATGTCAAGTATCTTTTCCTTAGACCATGAGATCGTGCAACTCCCGGATACCGTAGGAGTGCTTTGGGTGTGCCAAACGTCACAACGTAACTGGGTGACTATAAAGGTGCACTACGGGTATCTCCGAAAGTGTCTGTTGGGTTGGCACGGATCGAGACTGGGATTTGTCACTCCGTGTGACGGAGAGGTATCTCTGGGCCCACTCGGTAATGCATCATCATAATGAGCTCAATGTGACTAAGGCGTTAGTCACGGGATCATGCATTGCGGTACGAGTAAAGAGACTTGCCAGTAACGAGATTGAACAAGGTATTGGGATACCGACGATCGAATCTCGGGCAAGTAACATACCGTTTGACAAAGGGAATTGCATACGGGATTGACTGAATCCTCGACATCGTGGTTCATCCGATGAGATCATCGTGGAACATGTGGGAGCCAACATGGGTATCCAGATCCCGCTGTTGGTTATTGACCGGAGAGGCGTCTCGGTCATGTCTGCATGTTTCCTGAACCCGTAGGGTCTACACACTTAAGGTTCGGTGACGCTAGGGTTGTAGAGATATATGTATGCGGAAAACCGAAAGTTGTTCGGAGTCCCGGATGAGATCCCGGACGTCACGAGAGGTTCCGGAATGGTCCGGAGGTGAAGAATTTTATATAGGAAGTCCAGTTTCGGCCACCGGGAAAGTTTCGGGGGTTACCGGTATTGTACCGGGACCACCGGAAGGGTCCCGGGGGTCCACCGGGTGGGGCCACCTATCCCGGAGGGCCCCATGGGCTGAAAGTGGAAGGTAACCAGCCCCTAGTGGGCTGGGCGCCCCCCCATGGGCCTCCCCCCATGCGCCTAGGGTTGGGAACCCTAGGGTGGGGGGGCTTCCCCCTTGCCTTGGGGGGCAAGGCAACCCCTTTCCACCCCTTGGCCGCCGCCCCCAACCCTAGATGGGTTTTGGCCGCCCCCCCTCCCAAGGGGGCCTATATAAAGGGGGGGAGGGAGGGCAGAAACCTACAGCCTTGGGCGCCTCCCTCCTCCCCTGCAACACCTCTCTCTCTCTCTCTCGCAGAAGCTTGGCGAAGCCCTGCCGGAGACCCGCTACATCCACCACCACGCCGTCGTGCTGCTGGATCTCCATCAACCTCTCCTTCCCCCTTTCTGGATCAATAAGGAGGAGACATCGCTGCACCGTACGTGTGTTGAACGCGGAGGTGCCGTCCGTTCGGCACTCGGTCATCGGTGATTTGGATCACGGCGAGTACGACTCCGTCATCCACGTTCATTGGAACGCTTCCGCTCGCGATCTACAAGGGTATGTAGATGCACTCCTTTCCCCTCGTTGCTAGTAGACTCCATAGATGCATCTTGGTGAGCGTAGGAAAATTTTAAATTATGCTACGATTCCCTACAGTGGCATCATGAGCCAGGTCTATGCGTAGTTACTATGCACGAGTAGAACACAAAGCAGTTGTGGGCGTTGAGTTTGCCAATTCTTCTTGCCACTACTAGTCGTTTCTTGTTTCGGCGGCATTGTAGGATGAAGCGGCCTGGACCGACCTTACACGTATGCTTACGTGAGACAGGTTCCACCGACTGACATGCACTAGATGCATAAGGTGGCTAGCGGGTGTCTGTCTCTCCTACTTTAGTCAAAACGGATTCGATGAAAAGGGTCCTTATGAAGGGTAAATAGAAATTGGCAAATCACGTTGTGGTCATACGTAGGTAAGAATACGTTCTTGCTAGAAACCTACAAACCAGGTAAAAACTTGCAACAACAATTAGAGGACGTCTAACTTGTTTTTGCAGCAAGTGCTATGTGATGTGATATGGCCAGAAGATGTGATGAATGATATATGTGATGTATGAGATTGATCATATTCTTGTAATAGGAATCACGACTTGCATGTCGATGAGTATGACAACCGGCAGGAGCCATAGGAGTTGTCTTTATTATTTTGCATGACCTGCGTGTCATTGAATAACGCCATGTAAATTACTTTACTTCGTTGCTAAACGCGTTAGCCATAGAAGTAGAAGTAATCGTTGGCGAGACGACTTCATGAAGACACAATGATGGAGATCATGGTGTCATGCCGGTGACGAAGATGATCATGGTGCCCCGAAGATGGAGATCAAAGGAGCATGATGATATTGGCCATATCATGTCACTATTTGATTGCATGTGATGTTTATCATGTTTTTGCATCTTATTTGCTTAGAACGACGGTAGTAAGTAAGATGATCCCTTATAATAATTTCAAGAAAGTGTTCACCCTAACTGTGCACCGTTGCGAAGGTTCGTTGTTTCGAAGCACCACGTGATGATCGGGTGTGATAGATTCTAACGTTCGAATACAACGGGTGTTGACGAGCCTAGCATGTACAGACATGGCCTCGGAACACACGCAATACACTTAGGTTGACTTGACGAGCCTAGCATGTACAGACATGGCCTCGGAACACGAAGGACCGAAAGGTCGAGCATGAGTCGTATAGAAGATACGATCAACATGGAGATGTTCACCGATCTTGACTAGTCCGTCTCACGTGATGATCGGACACGGCCTAGTTAAACTCGGATCATGTTTCACTTAGATGACTAGAGGGATGTCTATCTGAGTGGGAGTTCATAATCAGATGAACTTAATTATCATGAACATAGTCAAAAGGTATTTGCAAATTATGTCATAGCTTGCGTTTTAGTTCTACTGGTTAAGATATGTTCCTAGAGAAAATTTAGTTGAAAGTTGGTAGTAGCAATTATGCGGACTGGGTCCGTAAACTGAGGATTGTCCTCATTGCTGCACAGAAGGCTTATGTCCTTAATGCACCGCTCGGTGTGCTGAACCTTAGCGTCGTCTGTAGATGTTACGAAACATCTGACATACACGTTTTGATGACTACGTGATAGTTCAGTGCGGTTTAGAATTGTGGCACCAAAGACGTTTTTGAAACGTCGCAGAACATGTGAGATGTTCCGAAGACTGAAATTGGGATTTCAGACTAGTGCCCACGTCAAGAGGTATGAGACCTCTGACAAGTTTCTTAAGCCTGCAAACTAAGGGAGAAAAGCTCAATCGTTGAGCATGTGCTCAGATTGTCTGAGTGCCACAATCGCTTGAATCGAGTGGGAGCTAATCTCCCAGATGAGATAGTGATAGTTCTCCATAGTCACTGCCACCAAGCTAGTAGAGCTTCGTGATGAACTATAACATATCAAGGATAGTTATGATGATCCTTGAGCTATTCGCGATGTTTGACACCGCGAGAGTAGAAATCAAGAAGGAGCATCAATTGTTGATGGTTAGTAAAACCACTAGTTTAAGAAAGGCAAGGGCAAAAGGGATACTTCATGAAACAGCAAGTCGTTTGCTGCTCTAGTGAAGAATCCCAAGGTTGAACCCAAACCCGAGACTAAGTGCTTCTGTAATGAGAGGAACGGTCACTGAAGCAGTACTACCCTAGATACTTGGTAGATGAGTAGGCAGGCAAGGTCGACAGAAGTATATTGGATATACGTTACATGAATGTGTACTCTACTAGTACTCCTAGCAGCACCAGGGTATTAGATACCGGTTCGGGTGCTAAGTGTTAGTAACTCGAAATAAAAGCTGCGGAATAAACGGAGACTAGCTAAAGGTGAGATGACGATATGTGTTGGAGGTGTTTCCAAGGTTGATGTGATCAAGCATCGCATGCTCCCTCTACCATCGAGATTTGGTGTTTGCGTTAAGCATGATTGGATTATGTTTATCGCAACACGGTTGTTCATTTAAGGAGAATAATGGTTACTGTTTATTTGAATAATACCTTCAATGGTCTTGCACCTGAAATGAATCTCGATCGCCGTGATACACATGTTCGTGCCAAAAGATATAAGATAGTAATGATAGTACCACATACTTGTGGCACTGCCACTTGAGTCATATTGGTATAAAACGCATGAAGAAGCTCCATATAGATGGATCTTTGGACTCACTCGTTTTGAAAAGATTGAGACATGCGAACCATGTCTATTGGTATATATGCATGAAGAAACTCCATGGATCGTTTGGACTCACTTGATTATGAATCACTTGAGACATGCAAATCATACCACATGGGCAAGATGACTGAAAGTCCTCGTTTTCAGTAAGATGGAACAAGAGAGCAACTTATTGGAAGTAATACATTTTGATGTACGCAGTCCAATGAGTGCTGAGGCATGCAGTGGATATCGTTATGTTCTTACTTCACAGATGATTTGAGTAGATGCTGAGTGTATTTACTTGATGAAACACTAGTCTGAATTGTTCAAAGGTTCAAGTAATTTCAGAGTGAAGTTGAAGATCGTCGTGACAAGAAGATAAAATGTCTGTGATATGATCATAGAGATGAGTATCTGAGATACGAGTTTGGCGCACAATTGAGACATTGTGGAAAGTGTTTCACAATTAATACCGCCTGGAACACCATAGTGTGATGGTGTGTCCGAACATCATAACTGCACCCTATTGGATATGGTGCATACCATGATGTTTCTTATCAAATTACCACTATCGTTTATGGGTTAGGCATTAGAGACAACCGCATTCACTTTAAAAGGGGCACCACGCAAATCCGTTGAGACGACACCGTTTATAGAAACCTAAGTTGTCGTTTCTTAAAAGTTTGGGGCTGCGATGCTTATGTGAAAAAGTTTCAGGCTGATAAGCTCGAACCCAAAGCGGATAAATGCATCTTCATAGAATACCCAAAAACAGTTGGGTACACCTCCTATTTCAGATTTGGAAGCAAAAGTAATTGCTTCTAGAAACGAGTCCTTTCTCGAGGAAAAGTTTCTCTCGAAAGAATTGAGTGGGAGGATGGTGGAGACTTGATAAGGTTATTGAACCGTCGCTTCAACTAGTGTGTAGCAGGGCACAGGTAGTTGTTCCTGTGGCACCTACACCAATTGAAGTGGAAGCTTATGATAGTGATCATGAAACTTCGGATCAAGTCACTACCAAACCTCGTAGGACGACGAGGATGCACACTACTTCAGAGTAATGCGTGATCCTGTCTTGGAAGTCATGTTGCTAGACAACAATGAACCTACGAGCTATGGAGAAGTGATGGTGGGCCCATATTCCGACGAATGGCTCGAGGCCATGAAATCCGAGATAGAATCCATGTATCAGAACAAAGCATGGACTTTGGTGAACTTGCCCGATGATCGGCAAGCCATTGAGATAAATGGATCTTTAAGAAGAAGACGGACATGGACCGTAATGTTACCATCTATGAAGCTCGACTTGTGGCAAAGAGTATTTTCACAAGTTCAAGGAGTTGACTACGATGAGTTTTTCTCATCCGTAGCGATGCTTAGGTCCGTCGGAATCATGTTAGCATTAGCTACATTTATGAAATCTGGCAGATGGATGTCAAAACAAGTTTCCTTACCAGTTTTCGTAAGGAAAGGTTGTATGTGATACAATCAGAAAGGTTTTGTCGATCCTAAGGATGCTAAAAGGTATGCTAGCTCCAGCGATCCTTCCATGGATTAGAGCAAGCATCTCGGAGTCAGAATATACGCTTTGATGGAGTGATCAAAGTTTTTGGGTTTATACAAAGTTTGTTGGAAACTTGTATTTACAATAAAGTGAGTGGGAGCGCTACAACATTTCTGATAAGTATATGTGAATGACATATTGTTGATCCGAAATGATGTAAATTTTTTGGAAAGCATAAAGGGTTGTTTGAAAGGAGTTTTTCAAAGGAAGACCTGGATAAAGCTGCTTACATATTGGGCATCAAGATCCATAGAGATAGATCAAGACGCCTGATGATACTTTCAAAAGACAGCACACCTTGACATGATTTTGAAAGAGTTCAAAATAAGATCAGCAAAGAAGGAGTTCTTGGCTGTGTTACAAGGTGTGAGTATTGAGTGAGACTCAAGACCTGACCACAGCAGAAGATAGAGAAAGGACGAAGGTCGTCCCCTATGCTTTAGACGTAGGCTCTATAGTATGCTATGCTGTGTACCGCACATGTAGTGTGCCTTGCCATGAGTTGGTCAAGAGGGTACAATGGTGATCCGGGAAAGGATCTCATGACAGCGGTCGAACTTATCCTTAGTACCTAGTGGATTAAGTAATTTTCTTGATTATGGAGGTGGAAAGGAGTTCGTCGTAAAGGGTTACGTCGATGCGAACTTTGACACTAATCCGGATGACTCTGAGTAGTAAACCGGATTCGTATAGTAGAGCAATTATTTGAAATGGCTCCAAATAGCGCGTGGTAGCATCCACAAGATGACATAGATATTCGTAAAGCACACGGTTCTGAAAGGTTCAGACCCGTTGACTAATAACCTCTCTCACAAGCATAACATGACCAAACCAGAACACATTGAGTGATAATCACATAGTGATGCGAACTAGATTATTGACTCTAGTAAACTCTTTAGATGTTGGTCACATGGTGATGTGACCAGTGAGTGTTAATCACATGGTGATGTGAACTAGATTATTGACTCTAGTGCAAGTGGGAGACTGTTGGAAATATGCCCTAGAGGCAATAATAAATTGGTTATTATTATATTTCCTTATTCATGATAATCGTTTATTATCCATGCTAGAATTGTATTGATAGGAAACTCAGATACATGTGTGGATACATAGACAACACCATGTCCCTAGTAAGCCTCTAGTTGACTAGCTCGTTGATCAATAGATGGTTACGGTTTCCTGACCATGGACATTGGATGTCGTTGATAACGGGATCACATCATTAGGAGAATGATGTGATGGACAAGACCCAATCCTAAGCATAGCATAAAAGATCGTGTAGTTTCGTTTGCTAGAGCTTTTCCAATGTCAAGTATCTTTTCCTTAGACCATGACATCGTGCAACTCCCGGATACCGTAGGAGTGCTTTGGGTGTGCCAAACGTCACAACGTAACTGGGTGACTATAAAGGTGCACTACGGGTATCTCCGAAAGTGTCTGTTGGGTTGGCACGGATCGAGACTGGGATTTGTCACTCCGTGTGACGGAGAGGTATCTCTGGGCCCACTCGGTAATGCATCATCATAATGAGCTCAATGTGACTAAGGCGTTAGTCACGGGATCATGCATTGCGGTACGAGTAAAGAGACTTGCCGGTAACGAGATTGAACAAGGTATTGGGATACCGACGATCGAATCTCGGGCAAGTAACATACCGTTTGACAAAGGGAATTGCATACGGGATTGACTGAATCCTCGACATCGTGGTTCATCCGATGAGATCATCATGGAACATGTGGGAGCCAACATGGGTATCTAGATCCCGCTGTTGGTTATTGACCGGAGAGGCGTCTCGGTCATGTCTGCATGTCTCCCGAACCCGTAGGGTCTACACACTTAAGGTTCGGTGACGCTAGGGTTGTAGAGATATATGTATGCGGAAACCCAAAAGTTGTTCGGAGTCCCGGATGAGATCCCGGACGTCACGAGAGGTTCCGGAATGGTCCGGAGGTGAAGAATTTTATATAGGAAGTCCAGTTTCGGCCACCGGGAAAGTTTCGGGGGTTACCGGTATTGTACCGGGACCACCGGAAGGGTCCCGGGGGTCCACCGGGTGGGGCCACCTATCCTGGAGGGCCCCATGGGCTGAAAGTGGAAGGGAACCAGCCCCTAGTGGGCTGGGCGCCCCCCATGGGCCTCCCCCCATGCGCCTAGGGTTGGGAACCCTAGGGTGGGGGGGCTTCCCCTTGCCTTGGGGGGCAAGGCAACCCCTTTCCACCCCTTGGCCGCCGCCCCCCAACCCTAGATGGGTTTTGGCCGACCCCCCTCCCAAGGGGGCCTATATAAAGGGGGGGGAGGGAGGGCAGAAACCTACAGCCTTGGGCGCCTCCCTCCTCCCCTGCAACACCTCTCTCTCTCTCTCGCAGAAGCTTGGCGAAGCCCTGCCGGAGACCCGCTACATCCACCACCACGCCGTCGTGCTGCTGGATCTCCATCAACCTCTCCTTCCCCCTTGCTGGATCAAGAAGGAGGAGACGTCGCTGCACCGTACGTGTGTTGAACGCGGAGGTGCCGTCCGTTCGGCACTCGGTCATCGGTGATTTGGATCACGGCGAGTACGACTCCGTCATCCACGTTCATTGGAACGCTTCCGCTCGCGATCTACAAGGGTATGTAGATGCACTCCTTTCCCCTCGTTGCTAGTAGACTCCATAGATGCATCTTGGTGAGCGTAGGAAAATTTTAAATTATGCTACGATTCCCTACAATGGGGCACCAGCAAGCCTCCGAGGCCCATCTTCTCCTATATAAAGCCATTTTCCCTAGAAAAATAAAGAGAAGACTTTCGGGACAAAGTGATGCTGTCTCGAGGCGGGACCTGGGCAGGAGCATTTTTGCTCTCCGGCAGAGCGATTCCGCCGGGGATAGTTCCCTTCGGTAGGGGAAATCGCATACATCGTCATCGCCAACGTTCCTCTCATTTTGGGAGGACTCATCTCCATCAACATCTTCATGAGCACTATCTCATCTCCAAACCCTAGTTCATCTCTTGTATTCAATATTTGTCCCAAAACCTTAGATTGGTACATGTGGGTTGCTAGTAGTGTTGATTACATCCTGTGCTTGATGCTAGTTGGTTTATTTGGTGGAAGATCATATCACTACAAAAAAATACACTTCCGTGATGATACGTGTTTGTCACAGTAGGTCACATTTTCTGTCATGCATATACATCCATGACGATTTTATGACAGAATCAAGATCGTGATACATGTGCTATCGCAGAAGTGTTCCATGACAATACCAAAATTATCATCACGGAAGTGTCCACTTCCATGACGATAAATGGCGCATTATGGAAGTGGTTTCTTCAAGGGTAACCGACATGTGGCATCCACCGTAACGGGTCGCCGTTAAGCTATCGGGTTCCGGTTTGGATCCGATAACCCGTTAACAGCCCACACCAATGGGGATTTTCCATGTGTAAAATTCTCATTGGCCGTAGCAACCACGTGTCAGCTCTGTGTTGAGACAGATGTCAACCGCCCAATGGACAGGAGACGCCTATGATACCTTGACCCGTCGCAAGGCCCAACAGCAACCCATTTAGGTTAAAAGGCCGGTCCAATCAAAATTAGCGGGCTGGGCCATTAACGGCCTGCTTGCAGACGGCCCATTCACAGTTAGGGCCCGTAGGAATAGTGTCAAATCGGCCCGTGAAGGGCCCTTTCTAGATTTCTCATGATTGCGGCCCATGGTCACTTCTGACCCGTTAAAAGTTCGCTAAGTATTTGCACCGAATTATGGCCGGAATTGGGTCAAATTCAGCCATGTCTAACATTCGGCTTGTTAACGGCCCACTGTAGATTTGGGCCACTTCCGACCTGTTGTGTTTTTTTGGCCTGTTAACGTCGGACGAAATCCATGGGCCATATGTGGCCCAACGTCACATCGGGCCTATTAATGGCCCATATAATCGCTGATACAAATCAAGCTCGACCGCACTTCCGGCCTGGTAAAGGCCCGTGTAGTTGGTCGGCGCATTTACGCCCCGTCTGAATTTCGGCCTGTGAACGATCCGCATTGTAAATGGGCCACCATGAGTTGAGATACATTTCGGCCTGCTAATGACCAATGGTTATTTGGCACATTTCAGGCCCAATCATCTTTCGGCCTCCTAAAAGCAATGGGCATAATCTGGCCCAATTAGTGCCCAATCTTGGGCCCAATCTGACTTTGAGCTACACATGTTAACGGCCTTTTGTTACTACAGGCCAAAATTATGTTTATGTCTGTTAAAGGCCCACTATGGGCACAACCCTATCAAAAATAAGAAAGCTTATTCTGATTTAGGCCCAGATATTTTTAGTGGGCTACATGCCCTTTACGACCCATAATCGTTTTTAGCCTAATTGGAAGTATGGGCCTGATGAATGTTGGCCCGTTGGGCTCCTACGATGCTTTCGGACGAAAGGAGATCGATGATGACGAATACATTACTAAGATAAACCTACACTATACAAAAATAACATCGTAATATGTACTGCCTTTGGCAGCACGATAAATGCTGTATCACAACAAAATAAATTACAGCCATACAACAAAAGGCCTATTGGCATAAAAGTTTACAGCCGTTACAAATAAATGCACCATCACATGTATAGAAGCACAGATCATTTGACCTAACAGCTAATGTTTCAGGCTGTACAATCTGATGGAGCAACATGACCTTCCCCTTTTTTCCGCCATTGCTCTTGAACAACGAACCAAATTTCTGATAGTCTGGTTTCAAAACCATTCATATCTTGATGACATTTGTCAAGCACTATTCTTGTTTCAGAAACGACCTCCATTAGGGATTGGACTTGTGTTTAGAGCACATATATATCACTCTGCCTAGCCAGAAGATTTTGTTTAGTAGGCGATTTGGACGAGGTTACCATGACAACCAACCGAGAATTACGCAGGAAGGTGCTTTTTGGACGGTTAGTGGAGAGATACTGACGCACTGCAACAAGAGGTGAAATTGTGCCTGTGGTAGCCTCGTCACCTTCAGGTGGTTGTGGCTGTTCAATCATTTGTTCCATAGCTTGTTGAAAGTTTGAATTTTAGATTAGTGTACCAGATAAGTTACTAATGAGACAAAAACAAACAAAATAGGTTTCACGTTTATACATAACTTATTTTGGTGAACTACTGTAATACATTAGCATGTACAATAGTGCGAACTACATAATAACATCTCTTTCGGAACATATGTCCATGTAGCATGCCTACTATATTGTCTATTTACTCACATTCATTGACATCTAAGGATAAAGAGACATGGTTTAAAGTAGGAGGAACATAGTATGGCATCATTCATATCACGGGCAAACATATATCAAACAAACAGGCTATTGTATCATTGTGTGGGCACGTGAACATCACAACTAGATTACAGATCAAGACCAAAAGAATATCCTTCCTCTCTTTTAAACCGTGTAAGGTGAAATGATACGTTAAGACAACTGTGTACAAAAGTGAACAGAGTAACTGACATTGGCTGCAAACCAAGCAGTTAAATGAACACGTCACAGTAACAAGCAGTTCAAAGGCATGAGGAGCAAGGACTTACAACAGCGGCTTGAAGTGGCGTGCTCATGCCCTTCATCTTGTTGGTGTGGCAATCCTTGAAGATTTGCACTGCATTCGTTTCAGGTTCTTTTTGGTCCGCACGGGCTTTCCTCTGTATTTGGAGCAAGTCAATATAGATACGATAATATGACATAGAAAAAAGAAGGAACTAGCAGCTATTTACAAGAGCCTCGTAGTGTGCAATATAGCTACGAGACCTGTTGTTTGTTGGAATTTCACTTTAGAACGGTTGGTCTTGTTCTTCAAATAGTTAGCCTAGAAGAAGATAGACTTGTAAGGCACATACGTAAATACCAGTTCAATATGTGATCTGATCAAATACATATATGGATATACCCTACCCGATACTTTGGATCAGACCAGTGTTTAACAAGGGTTGTCCAGTCTTCATCCGTAATATATTCCACTGGAGATGTTTGGGCGATTTCATTGTTAGCCTTGCCTTCAAAGTGGGTTTTTCTAAGGTGATACCGATACTATTGCAGAGCAGACTGAAAAACATGAGTGCATGCTTGTTTAGTTGCATCATCTTTCAGATCCAACTTGAACCTCATCTGTTGAAAAAAGAATGTGAGTCTCATTAGGAGGAAGCTAGAAAATATGGGACATAACAAGACAATATTAGAAATTGCGATGAATAACATTACCTACGGATAAATGGTCAAGGAAGGTGTTAAACTGGGTATCGCCTTTCTCATTCCTGTAGTGGATCCACATTGGGAGGATATGTGCATGACACCTAATGGCAATGGCTGCCTCTGATACTAACTTGGCTGACTCTGTAGCATCACATGGCCTTTTTAAACTTGTCTCAAAATGGATCTCCATTCTTCCTACTTTAGATTTTGTTAATCTATCAAGCATTATCCCTGATGTGTGTTTCCGCTTGCGCCGTGGTGCTAGTTCGACAATGAATACGGAAAGTGTTAGTGCACATCAAACTGTGAGAGTACATATAAAGGAGCATGCAACTGCAACTTGACTTGGTCAGGTACCGTCTTGGTGTTGATGCTCATGAGGTTCATCTGATCTTGCCAAGTCCTATTGTGTCAGCAGTGCTTCGGAAGTAGTGTTAGGTGTGAAGGCAGCTTGGGAACATGCCACTTGCGGAGCAAACGAACGAGTAACTCGTTGAGATGTTGATACAGTTGAAGGAGGTGCTGCAGCTGGTGGACCTTCTACTGCACTATAAGTACCAGCAGAATCTCGAGGGAAGATCTTTTTCCATTGCATCCGACGAGTAACACCATTCCTTACTATATTCTTTTTCTTGCTCTTTTTTGACTTTGCCATGTCAAGCCGTACCCACAACACAAAAGAATAAAATCGCTCTTCAGAATTCATTGATGCATGATACAAACGAGCAATACTTTGATGTAAGACAACCGTATGACGAGGATGGAATGTGTAAGAAAAACAGGATGACATGGCATATTCACACTACGATGTGTAAACTAAAAAGAAGGATTTTCAAGAAATTAGAAGTAATGCAAGCTAGACACCATATGAAAGATGCAACCAATATCACTCTGCCAAGTTAAAAGTGTCTTGTCATAAGTGGCACTTCAAAAAATTAGAAGCAGTACAACCTAGAAATCAATGCAAGATGCAACCACTATCACACTGCCAAGTTAAAAGCGTCAAATCATAGTGATTGATGCAAGATACACAATAGCAGTACTTTGATGTAAGAGCATGATACGATAGATAGATGCAGTGTATTCTAGACACTGAAAGGCATGTCATATGCACATGTATAACGTATAAACTCAGCATGTGCAATTTAATCAAATTAGAAGAAATACAAGCTAGACAACATATGCAACATGAAACCAATTCTCACATCGTCAACTTAGAGCAAGCACCTGCGATGGTGGAGTAGGGGAGATGATCTCATCATATAGACTTGGGACTTCAACTGCAGTAGCAGTAGCAGTGGAAAATCTAGAGAGCCTCCGTTTGTGTCGGTCCGGAGGACCACCAACATCCCCTAACTTATTCCTTTCCTTCCTCTTTTTTGATATTGCCTTCTGAAGTCAAAACCACAAGAAGAGGAATAAAATTAGCTCTGCATAACTGGTTGATGCATGATACAGACAAACACTACTTTGATGTAAGGCAAGCGCAAGATAGGAGGATGGAATATATACAAAAAATGACAACAATGCATATTCACACCTATGATAGGAGGATGGAATATGTATGAAAAACGGCAAGCAGAAGGCATTTCAACAAAATTAGAAGAAATGAAAGCTAGGCACCATATGAACATGCAACCAATATCAGTCTACCAGGTAAAAAGTGTCTTGTCATAAGTGCCATTTCAACAAATTAAAAGTAGTACAAGCTAGAAGACAATGCAAGATGCAAACCTACATCACACTCCCAAGTTAAATGTGTCTTATGGGTAAGTGATTGTTGTAGGATACACAACAGTACTTTTATGTTAGAACATGGTGTGATAGACAGATTTATTATGTTCTAGAAACAGGAACACGCGTCATATTGGCAGGTATAAGTTGTAAGCTACGCAGATGCAATTCAAAAAAATCAGAAGCAATACAAACTAGACATCATACAGAACACGCAACCACATCTAACAATGCCAAGTTAGAGCAAGCACCTGTGATGGTGGAGTAAGGGAGATGTGTTCATCATCTTGACAGCTACATTGACTGTCCAGCCTTGCGTTGTCTTGCCAATCTTGTTGGGAGGATGGCAGAGTAGAATCGGTAGATACCCCTGTTTGAGTTGCTCCGAAGGACCACCATCATCCACTGTCTTACTAATTTCCTTCCGATGTATTGATTTTGCATTGTGATGTCAAACCGTTAAGAAAAAGGAATAAAATTCACTCTTCAGAACTCATTCGTGCATGATACTGTCGAACACTACTCGGATGAAAGGCAAACACATGATACGAGGATGGAATATGTATGAAAAACAGGACGGCGTGAAATATTCACACCTATGATGTGGTAACTAAGCAGAAGGCATTTCAACAAATTAGAAGCACTACAAGCTAGACACCATATGAAAGATGCAACCAATATCACTTTGTCAAGTTCAAACTGTCTAGCGTTTCAACAAATTAGAAGCAGTACATGCTAGAAATCATATGCAAGACGCAACCAATATCAGAGTGACAACTTAAAGGTGCCTCATCGTAAGTGACCGATGCAGGATACCTAAGAACAGTAGTCTGATGTAAGAACATGGTGTGATCAGATATAGCATGTCCTAGAAGTAGGAACACGTGTCATATTCACAGGTATGATGCGTAAAGTAAGCAGATGCAATACAAGAAAGTTAGAAGCAATACAAGCTAGACATCATACGCAACATGCAACCACATATAATAGTGCCAAGTTAGAGAAAACACCTATGATGGCGGAGTAGGGGAGATGTGCTCATCACCTACACAGCTACATTGACTGTCTAGCCTTGCGTTGTCTTGCAAATCTTGTTGGGAGGATGGCGGAGTAGAATTTGTAGAGACCTTCCATTTAAGTTGCTCGAAAGGACCACCATCATCCAATGCCTTACCAATTTCCTTCCGCTTTATTGATTTGATTTGCATTGTGAGGTCAAACCGAGAAGAAAAAGGAATAAAATTCGCTCTTTAGAACTCATTCATGCATGATACTGTCATGGTTCAACACGGTCACCTATGGGGCCATCGGCTCCTTGTGGTTCGGCAAGGGGGAAGGGTGCATTGCACAAAGAGCCGAGGCCGTAGAGCCGCATGGCAGCGATGACACCAGCAATTTTTACCCAGGTTCGGGCCGCCGCGAGGCGTAAAACCCTACTCCTGCTTAGTGGATTGATGAGGGGACCGCGACGAACGCACACTGCTCAAGCCGACGAGAGCAGCTACACGGGTATGAGTGTACAAGGGTCTGAATCCTTGCTAAGGTTGCCACGACCCTCGTTTTATAGGTCAAGGGGTTACCACAATGGCAAAACAGTCATTCCCCAGTGATTAGATAGCCACAATGCTATCATACCTAACTCTGCAGACAGGACAAGGTGCATTAAATGCACCGCTTAGTGTCCCGTCATGGATGTAGCCCAGCAAGCCTTGCCGTGCCATTCTGCCACCTTCTCGCCTGCCCGCGTGACACGCCTCTGGACGGGTGTAATTTAGGGGAGATCTTCCTCAGAAACGACTGCCACGTGCCAAATGACAGCCACTTAGTCACTTGGGGGCTCGACACCGCATCGATAGGTGACTTGCGTTGCTGTGAGGTGGAGCGGTGGAGCTTTGGCGGGGAAGCGGGCTGCTAGCATCCCAGCAACCCTTGTCGGGGAGGTCTTGGGACTTGTCTTCGGGGTGACCTCGACCTTGCCAGGCTCCCCTGCCCGACAAGGGAGGTATCTTGTTCCTTTGGCTTGTCTTGTTCTTCTTGATCCGCTCTTTGATTTCTCAAAGAGCTATCTCTTCTGCCCGGCCTTGTCTTGGATGCTGTAACCTTGCCCTTGAGCCTGTGTACCGTCCGGGCAATGTACACCAGGGTTTGTTCCACTGACAGATACTGACGAACACTACTCTGATGAAAGGCAAACTCATGATACGAGGATGGAATATGTATGAAAAATGGACGGCATGACATATTCACACCTATGATGTGGAAACTAGGCAGAAGGCACTTCAACAAATTAGAAGCACTGCAAGCTAGACACCATATGGAAGGTGCAACCAATATTACTCTACCAAGTTAAAACTCTCTCGTCATAGATGGCGTTCATCAAATTAGAAGCACTACATGCTAGAAATCATATTCAAGAGGCAACCAATATTACACTGCCAATTTAAAGGTGTCTCATCATAAGTGACTGATGCAGGATACACAAGAACAGTAGTTTCACGTAAGAACATGTGTGATAGACAGACATAGTATGTACCAAAAAACAGCAAGGTGTGTCATATTCACACGTATAATGTGTAAGCTAAGCAGATGCAGTTTACGCTAATTAGAAGCAATACAAGCTAGAAACCATATGCAACATGCAACCATATATCACACTGCCAAGTTAGAGCAAGCACCTGGGATGGAGTAGGGGAGCGAAGACTTGGAACTTGTAATGCACTAGCAATACGAGGAGAATCCATACATATGCTCCGTTTACGTTGCTGCAGAGGACAACCATCATCGCCTTCCTTACTCTTTTCCTTCCTCTTTTTTGATTTTGCCTTGTCAAGTCAAACCACAAGAAAAAGAAATAAAATTTGCTCTTCAGAACTCATTGATGCATGATACTAACGAACACTACTTTCATCTAAGGCAACCAAATGCACTACAAAAAAAGACACATCCGTGACATTTTGGGCTGAACGGATTTTTTTTCTGTCATGCTTATGACACTTCTATGACGATAATTGTGACAAAACCCGATATCATCATAGATGTGGTGGGCTCCTACTTCTATGACATCAAATGGGCTTTTCGTCCTGGGCGGGACGGAGACGCAGCTGCATGACATTCTTTGGGCCGTCCATGACGGAAAAAACCGTGGTAGAAGCGAGGGCGAGGAAAATATCAGGGAGTTCCCGGTTACGGTGGGTGGTCAGGGGCCGAGCGATGCATGTTTCTCTCGTACACGTACGCGCCTGGGTGCGAGGCGTTGGGCTCTAATTGAACCCGAGCGAGGCATTCGCCTACTGAACCCGAGCGATTGCACTGCAGGATACACGTTTCTGAACCCGAGCGATCGATCGATCTGGCTGTTAATTGAACCCTATCAAGCAATTCTTTCGCTACTGCTGCTAACTGAAGCCGATCGAACCTGCTACCTCCTTCCCTTGATGAACAGTGA